>NC_084735.1:67411342-67711342 GCF_033978785.1 Entelurus aequoreus | reverse complement strand
TGCTAAGAACACACAGCTTAGAGACAGTCTTCTGACGTTTGGCCAAACTTTGAACACAACTGGTTTACTTATTTTACCATTGAATAAGTATCGAGAATCATTTAAATGTATAGGTATCGAATAATGAAATGATAGTATCGTGACATCCCTACAGTATATACTGTACATCAGGAGTATCCAAAGTGCGGCCCGGGGGCCATTTGCGGCCCGCAGCTAATTGTTTACCGGCCCGCCACACATTCTGGAAATGCTATTGCAAAAATTAAAAAAACATTTAAAAAAGTGGAATGAGGTGAAATCTAACTAGGACAAGTTGCTATGTTGACACAAAGCTACCATGCGGGCTTTTTTTTTCTTTTGTCTATCTTTCTTTTTTTTTTTTGCCATTGCTCCAAAAAAAAAAAAAAATCAATGTTATAATGAATTATTGACCTATTCAAGGCTCCAATTATTTCAAATATTTCACTTTAAAATGTTTTATGTGGGAAATATTGCATATATTGTGTGGTTGCCATACAAAAACATCAACATTTTATTTGACAAAAGAGCATAAAACAAACAAAATAATAGTTCAAACGTAAAATCGACAGGTATATCTGAAGTTCAGCTCGTAACTTAAGTGTTGAAAGTAAAAAAAAAATACTAAAAATGTATCACTTTCTGAGTGGGGCACCTTTTGGATCCCAAATATATTTAATGGGATTTTATTTATCTTTTCACTGTGATTACTCAAAAATAATAATGAATTAAAATCAATGGTGTCCTGCATTATTGATATTTTTAAGGCTCTAATTACTTCACATCAAACTTTGCTTTCTGAATGTTTTGGGCAGTGGGGGAAATACTGCATATTTTAGTTTTATTATAAAAAAATAAGTTGTGTTTGACTGAAAAGGCAAAGTTTTTTTAAACTTTGTATCAACCTGAAGTTGATGTATTGTACAGATTTACTGTAAGCGTTATATAAATAAAAAAATTATAATTTGACTTGTTTTTAACATTTTAATGACTTAGACGCTTTATGGTCCCCGGGAGCCCTAAAGGTAAAAAACAAACAAAATCCATATATTTTGTTATGGTTTGAAAATTAAAAATATCAAAATGGCCCCCGCATGCTTTAATTTTTCCGTGTGCGGCCCTCAGTGGAAAAAGTTTGGACACCCTTGCTGTACATCAATATCACTTTTTAATACCTCACACACACACACAATAATCATACTTTGATGAGGTTGTGTACCGTACATAAATTGTCGTAAGCGTTGTTTGGATGTGATTTTTCATTATGAGACTCTTCAATGGAAATGTAATTGGATGTGTCAAGTCCATTGAAGCAGATAAGAAGAGTGGAATCGAGCGCCAACAAAGAATAAACACATGATGAATATTCACACGCTTACTTCCTGTGTTTGCCATTGAACTGCAAATTCATACCAGAGATTCATTAATGTGGTTTAAAGGAAAACAGCACAAAAGCTTTCACATCTAATATGCGTGACTTGCATTTACACCGCACTGTTATTTAAATAATTGTCAAAATCTTTAATTGGACAGTAAATAGTAGAAATTGACTTTAAAAAGCAGAGTAATGATAATTATTAAGAACGAGTTTGTTCTGCAACAACTTGCGGAAATCTAAATTTGATTACTCTCTATCTTTAGGAAACATTGCAGAAAAAAGAGTATACTTCAAAATCCTTGTTGCAAGTAGCTTTAGAGGAAAGCTACTTCCATCTAATTTCATCTTTCATCTTTTTTGCTTTTGAACAATTTATGAGCAATCCAATGGAGATGAAAAGACATTCATTTACACTTAAATTTCCTGCACAGGGCTCAAACGTACAGCGGGGCTTACGATGAATAAATGACAGTACGAAAGTGTTCCTCGAGTTAATCAATAATACATCTTTAGCATGCATTGAAGTCTAGTATTCATAGAGGGATTACATAGTCTAGTTGTTTGGCCCGTGCCTTATTACTTTGTTGTGTATCATCTTATCGGCCTAAAGCCACAATTTGAGCAATTAATTTTGCAAGAAAGCCACTAAAAGCTAATAGAATGTAACCATACTGTGCAAAAAATAATGTTAAATTAAGCATTTTACAGCCCATTTAATACAGTTAATACAATTATGGTTTAGAACTCTGGTACTGTATTAGAAACACAAACATGTTAAGCTTGTTTTAGCAGTTCTGTTAATTTAAAGGGAACTGCACTTTTTTTGGAATATTGCCTATCATTCACAATGCTTATGTAAGACAATAACACATATATTTTTCTTATTTTTAATGCATTCTAACTATTAAATAAACGCAATCCAAAGTCAGCTTACAATGGAGCCTATAGGAGTCACTCTGTTCTGCCTAAAAAGGACCTTAAATCATCCAAACACCTCCATTAAAATTTTATATAAACACTGTAAGTATATATGTAATGTAGTAACGGGCACATTAATATCAACACTTATCATATACGTATTTTGCTCATTTTAAGCATACGCATCATGACTTTCGCTTTTCCCCCCCAACAACATAATTGAGTATTACTCACTACAGACTTCATTAGAGCCAACAAACATAATAAAACATCACTTACTGTACAATGTCTGCTGTCAATAGGACGCCTGACTGATAGAATCTCGTTATATTCCCGTTTAGTTGAAGAATGACTCAGAATTCTCGCAAAAAAAGGGGGTGGAACCAAGCATCTTTTAGTGTCGTTCTAGCCATTCCCGGGTCTAAATTGTCTGTCAAAGTGTACCAACTTGTCGGATTGTGTCCTTGTCTTTCTACTATCCAGGTGAGAGGCATGATTAATGACTTATGAATGAACTTCCACAAGCAAGGAAGCAGCTCACTACTCGATGATGTCAATATAGGCACATACATTTGTGAACACGGCGCCGCTATAAATAGTTTGTCTGCGTTAGCGTTTATAATAACAATATCACTAACACTTGGTTAATATTCAAGTCACAAAATGTAAATGGAGTATTGTTGGCGGTTTTTGGATGGATATTTGGTGGCTTTTATGAGTGGAATATAGAACCTCCCATTGGTAAGAGGACTATAATTTGTTTATTTACAAGATAGAATGCATTAAAAAATATATATATCCGTCGTCATGTCCTTCATAACGATTGTGAACTATGGGCAAAGTTCCAAAAAATAGTGCAGTTCCCCTTTAAAACAACAATGTATTACATCCTTAATGGGTTCCGGTATGGTTTGCAGTTTTAAGATGGCGAATATGAGCATCGTGTGTGCTGATGAAGAATAACAAACATGCAGCCTCACTGATTGTATTGCAATTACTTCTGAACAGTTACATTTGCTGACCACCAATTTCGTAAGAGAAGGCAATACAAATATTAATAATAAATACTTAAAGTCCAAATAAAGACACATTATTATGTCTGTTTCTCAGTTATATTAATGTAAGTGTTAATGAATAGCATCAGCTTAAAGGGGAACTGGAATTGTGCCTATTATTCACAATCAATATGAGAGACAAGAACACATGTCTTTTTTTTTTATTTTTAGGATTCTAAAGATAAAAAAAAGGTAGCAAGTTGCGGCTAGCACTGCAGCTAATGGGAGTCACCAATGTTGCCTTCAAAGCCGTCTAAAGCAACTTCAAAACCCTCCATCAATGTTTTATAGACATGCTGTAAGTATCAAATATATATATATATATATATATTTATATATGATAGGTTGATTGGCAACACTAAATTGGCCCTAGTGTGTGAATGTGAGTGTGAATGTTGTCTGTCTATCTGTGTTGGCCCATGCGATCCAAACAAAATCTCAATATTTGTACATATGTGTGCTCAATGTTAAAAGACAGACGGAAGCACGAGAGGCTAGTTGGCCCCAACACGACCTCAGTAGTGTCTTCCATGCAAACAAAGTGTAGAATATTGAGGCCCATCGTGTCACTCTAACATATGGAGCTCAGCTGGTGTGGTTAGTGACATCCTCAGGCAGTCACAGCAAGCAAGCATGGGGATTATTTAAAAGGCTATTGTCAAGATCCCTGGTTTAATTGATATCATTTCGATTTGTTTTCTCCATGTGTAGCATAGTTATTACACTAAGACGTCAAATGACGTTCTGTGACAAAAACACTCGTTTCTCATTTAAATTAATTGAACTGTTTTGGGTGCTCCTGCCCCACCCAAAAAAACACAATTTTAACATGCTTTTTATTGTATGAAAAACAAATATTGAATGAAGTACTAACAACTTCGGTAATTTGTAATAATGTCATAATAATTACATTGGAGAGTGTACTTCTATGGTATCTCCTTCCAGTTGCTCCGCTGTCAAACACACCATCAGCAACATTTCCATAGTTCCATAGAGATATGTTCACCTTTTTTATTTTATTTTTTAATTAATCAATCCAACAAAATAATACACAATGATACCATAATAATACAATTCCAATTCAAAAACCAAATCCGGCCCAGCAACATTTAGAAAAGCAATCACCAGAGCAATTGAGAGGACACACAAACATGACACAAAACAATCCAAACGTAGTCAAACAAAAATTAATAATATCAACAACAGTATCAATATTAATGTGATTTCCAACATAGCAGTGATTAGAAATCCCTCATTGACATAATCATCACAGCCATTTATAAAAAACAAAATAAAAACGTTAAAAAAATTAACATTAATGTCACAGTGGCTTACACTTGCTTCACATCTCATAAGCTTGACAACATAGTATGTCCAATATTTTCCACAAAGAAAAAATAAGTCAGATTGTAGGTTCATTTAATAGTTAAAACAAATTGTAATAATGGATCCCATATTCGAATACAGTGGTCCTAACCTTGTTGGAGGTACCGAACCCCACCAGTTTCATATGCGCATTCACCGAACCCTTCTTTAGTGAAACTTTTTTTTTTTTTTTTTTCAAATTCAAGACAAAGTTATATGTTTTTGGTGACACTTTAATATGGGGAACATATTCGAAGTAACAAAGACTTAATTTTAAGTTTTTTGGACACTAGGGGAACATAATCTAAGTAACAAAGACTTAATTTAGAGTTATTTAGTTAAGGTTAGGGTTAGAGGGTTAGGGCCAGGGTTAGAGGGTTAGGGTTATAATAAGGCCATGCCGAATAAGGCATTAATAAGTATTTAATAATGACTAGTTAAGAGCCAATATGTTACTAATTTGCATGTTAATAAGCAACTAATTAATGGTGAATATGTTCCCCATACTAAGGTGTTACCATGTTTTTTTACTGGTGCACAAAATGAACCGTGCATGAACATCACCTTGTTCAAAGAACAAAACCAACACAGCGCATAAACTCACAACAAATTACACACCTGCAAATCAGTGTGACTTCTGCTGTTGCCGTATCCGTAATACGCCGATAGGGAGAAGTTTTTATTTACACGATGAGTCGGGCTGTGTTTTGACCTACGCCGAACCCCTGAGCCCGACTCACCGAACCCCTAGGGTTCGATCGAACCCAGGTTAAGAACCACTGTTCTAATATATGACTCATTATCTAAATTAAATGCAGTTAATCATGATCGCCTTTTAGATATGATTTTAACATTCTTGTCTGGCGTTATACTTATTCTGCTTTATCACAGTTAGTCTACTGTGCAGACTAACTGTGATATGTGATTTTTTAAATGTTCTTTTATTCAATAAATGTCAACTGCTTCTTTTTCTCAGCACTGTCCTTCCCACTAACTTTGTTCCTTCCTATGGTAGTAAATCAAAATAATGTCCAACTAATGGCCATTCTTGTAACTAATTTTTTGTTTGCAACGTAAAGCACAACAATTAGCCGACAGAGAGCTCTTATCTCAAAACACTCCTAAGTTTCAGTACCACTGTGAATGTAAACATATACCACAAGAAAAACTAGAACATAAGCAAACTAGAAAAGCACTCGGAAAATGCAGACCTCTGCCTGGCCCTACCTCCCGTTAGTAAAAAAGTCCTCAATTCAGACGGTGATGCCTTATCCAATTTCTGACATGTCCAGAAAGTTTATTCAAAATGTGGCCATAACATTTTGAGTTATCGATAGTAGTAAAAAAAAACGAGTGAGACCTTTTTTGTCTCTACTAGACCATTAGCATACACAAAGACACGGAGGCGTGAATGTAAGGTTACGCAGCAGAAATTATCCGGATAAGGCCCAAAATGTAGTCAGTTGTTCCTTATCTCATTTTGGACAATTCCTAAAAGTTGCATTAAAAACTGGCCATAACTTGTTGAGTTGCTTTGCTAAACTACTCACTCACTCACTCATAAACTTGCCGGAGGTAAACATTTTAGCGAACACCATCAATGCAAAGCTGCTGTGTCATATTGACACGATGATAACCTTTACCTCACCTGGCTCGTCTTCCCAAAGACGCTGCCAAAGGCCCTCAGTTACACGCCGCTGACTTCCATCTCTACACCAACATCAGAGATTTGCCAGAACACAAGGAGCAATTTACTCCTTGGTTACACACTTCATCACCAGTCGCAAATCCAGGCGGAAGGTAGAAATGCTGATAAAGACGGGAGACGAGGAACGAAAAACCCACCCAGCCCTGTCACGTCCAAACAGCCTTTATTTACCAAGCCTAAGGTGTGTAATACAAAAATACAATAGCTTGTTGTCTGCGAGTGGGTTTTTTGGGACGGACAACAATACCATACAATAGTATTGGTACACTAGGCAATTGCACTTATACCGGTATACTTTACACTTGACAGGGATGGATGTATTTTATACAGCACAGTGATACAAGTGTAAATGTATGGCTTGATACAGAATCCAAACAGTTGATCTACACTACTGATTCAAAGAGTATTTGTTTATTCAAATTACAGTATAAGGAATCATGTAGCCAAGTGTTTGTTCACTATAGGGCAGCGGTCCGTTGTTGGGCTGCAAGCGTCCCCTAGAGGGCCGCCAAAAAAATGTTTTTCTTAGCTGTGGTCCATATGGGCCGCAGCGCTACTCGGTTGTAATACACTTTTTCACTAATTGTGGCAGTAGTGACACTATCAAACAGAATAATTCTGGAGCTAAAGTCATTGGGAAGTTTTTTAAGTGCAAAAAAATATGACTAAAGTGGTGAAGCTGAATTTTCATCTGCACTTTTCATCCGTTTGTGAAATTGAGTCAATTGATGGATTAACTAAAAAAATCAAACAAAGCACCAAAATGATTCAGTTTAAGAGACTGTTCAAACTACATTTGTTCACAAAGTACACAGAACAATAATTATGATGAATTATCTTGAACCCCTTATTTTAGATAAAGATTATTTATGTATTTAAATTTTTCTTTATTTACTATGGTATATTATTATATATTATCACTCTTCTGTTACAGAGAACAAGGACATGTGATACAATTGCCATGGTATGAAAAGGGGTAGGATTAAATAAGATCAGCTTCTTCCTACTCCTTTGTGGATGTGCTTTAATGAAACAACTGGAAATATGTAATGCATTACATTTTATCGTATGCATGTTCGAAATAAACTGAAACTGAACTGAACTAATAGTTTAGTTAAGAAACTTAGTCTTTATTAATTTAGTTTATATATTTTAACTAGGGCTGTAAAGTGATTCATCTTTTAATCAGATTAATTACACTCTTGAACTGTGATTAATCACAGGTTATTTCCTTGCATTAAAAAAAATGCTTAATACAATACCGTAATATTTGAAATATTGGAATTTCATGAATAAATGTTTTTTTTAAATGTCTTACTAAACTGCAAGTCATTGATTTGCTCAAAACTTGGTGATGATAAGTATAGTAGGAATTAAGTGTACATTTTGAAAGTCTTTGCAAAAATATAGCAAACAACAGGTCATTCTTGTTTGGTGTGGGTTCACAGTGTGGCGCATATTTGTAACAGTGTTAAAGTTGTTTATACGGTCAACCTCAGTGTGACCTGTATGGCTGTTGAGCAAGTATGCATTGCATTCACTTGTATGTGTGAAAAGCGGAAGATATTATGTAACTGGGACGGCACGCAAAGGCAGTGCCTTTAAGGTTTATTGGCGCTCTGTACTTCTCCCTACGTCCGTGTACACAGCGGCGTTTTAAAAAGTCTAAAATTTTACTTTTTGAAACCGGTACCGATAATTTCCGATATTACATTTTAAAGCATTTATTGGCCGATAATATCGGCAGTCCAATATTATTGGACATCTCTACTTTTTTGTGTAGTTTAAACCATTGCTTGAATGTGTTTTTGGGCAACAAATGTCTTGTAAGTAATGTACAGTAGGGAAGGGATTCACATGGTCCCATTCCTGGGTGGATCTCGCGTGAGAGGAAGGTGGGGGGGGGTTAATCATTTTGCAATGCAGTCTGCTGAAAATGATGGAAAGTGCTGTTCTACATAGCAACTGACACTGTGGTCAAAGTTGGAATTGCCATAAAACACATTGTAAAACCGATCTAATTCGTCCACTGCTGTGCTGCGTCAGCGCTGCTGCCATCTTACGGCAGTCATTACTGCCCTGTCAACCAGTACAAGTCAATGTGACAGCGATGTGTTTTATAACCTAATCACTCATGGCTGTCAAGAATCATAGTATTGATTTATTGTTATCAATGTACAAAAACGGATGGATGGGTGTAGCACACTTACAGTAGCAGTAATGGAGAGGAAATTAAATTAATTTAATTAAACTTCCCTCCCCAAGTGCAGCTGGGATAGGCTCCAGCCTCCTCCGCGACCCCGAGAGAAATGGATAGATGGATAAATGGTGACGGTCTTTCTTTAGAGCAGTTAAGTGAATAAATAATATGTGAGGTACCATTTTGTTACTGTATGCAAGTTCGAAATAAAATAAAATCCATAACGTTGCATGATATGATTCATGTCAAAAATATTTAAAAAAAATATAAATTTGCGTAAGTTATACGCAGTGATAGGATATTGCTGCTAAAGTCCTGACCAATGACTGTTACAAGATGGCGGGAAGCTTCATGTATGATCTGCCCAATCTGTGAAGTGTTTAATATATCCTGTATGTCTGTGGCCACCATATGTAGCCACCACCACAACTCAGCACGTCCTCATTATGCACCAATAGTATTTACGGTGAGCAACGTGCATTCACCAACCTCCGAAAATTTGAGCATCAACATTACAGTACAAACTGGTCGTGTTTTGTATTTTTTTTATGTTCTGCAATAATTAGAACAATTTGTTGGGTGTTGTATTTATTTTTGTTAAATGTATCACTTATTTATCATCTAATTGTTATAAATAATGTATTTCAATTAGCTGTCTGTTCAACTTTAATGCCAGAAAGTTCTTTAAATAATTAAAAAACATTGTTTGTTTTACAAACATGACATTTTTCCATTTTTAAGTATTGTCTGGGGACAGTTTAAGCACCGGTGTCATTTTAAAAAAAGTGCACTGCTGCTAGCATTGGCTAAAACAGGGGTCGGCAACCCAAAATGTTGAAAGAGCCATATTGGACCAAAAATACAAAAAAAAAAAAACTGTCTGGAGCCGCAAAAAATGTAAAGCCTTATATAAGTGTTAAAATGAAGGCAACACATGATGTAAGTGTCTATATTAGCTATATTAGACTACTATCAAAATGATTATGTGCCGCAGCCTAATGCAAATCTTCGTTGACATCCATCCATCCATCCAAATTCTACCACTTGTCCCTTTTGGGGTCGCGGGGGTGCTGGAGCCTATCCCAGCTGCATTCGGGCAGTAGGCGGGGTACACCCTGGACAAGTCACCACCTCATCACTGGGTCAACACAGATAGACAGACAACATTCACACACTAAGGCCAATTTAGTGTTGCCAATCAACCTATCCCCAGGTGCATGTCTTTGGAGGTGGGAGGAAGCCGGTGAAACGTTGAAATGCAATATTAATTCTACACATTTTTACAACATTGGAAACTATTACTAAAACGGAGGCTTTTCGGAGGGTGAGATAACTCCTGGAAATGACTGGCTTAGAAAGGCCAAAAGTAAATATGTGTGTTCAAGTTGAAGGAAACGAAAACTACAAATAAAATGACTTAAAATATACCTAAAATACAAGGCATGCTGATGCATTATGTATCATATGCTATCATAAATAGCATGTTAGCATCGATTAGCTTGCAGTCATGCAGTGACCAAATATGTCTGATTAGCACTCCACACAAGTCAATAACAACAACAAAGCTCACCTTTGTGGGTTCATGCACAGCATAACAAGTTGGATGGAAAAATAGAGACAAAGAAGAAGTGGCATAAAACACGTCTTTCTGTGGCAGCATCAAGGAAAGTTGTAGATGTAAACAAACTACGGTGCGTTCAAGGACTTCCGAAATCAGGAAAAAATGGCGCGCACCAAATAATATCATTAGTGAAGCATGTTTAATATAAACAGTGGGATTTCTAACAATTAGGAAGGTTTGTGTCATGTTTGTCCTCCTACAGAAACCATATTAAAACAAAATTATCATTGTTTACCTCATCTTTTTTTTACATTTTCATATTTTTTTAAAAAAAGCTCCAGGGTGGTGATGCCAAAGAGCCACTTGCTGCTCGAAAGCCACGCATTGCAGACCCCATGGCTAAAATGTAAACGACACAAATCCCTAATTTCCATTGGAAAGTGGGATAGGCTCCACCGCGACCCCAAGAGGGACAAGCGGTAAATAATGGATGGATGGAAGCAAACAGTAGAGTATGGTAGTTTTCCACCAGTGCTGGATTTCACATAATTTCTAGATTAAATGACAATTCTCAATCCTGGAAGAAGGAGTCCGGCTGTCGGCAGAGAAACTCACAAGGTGATTATCTCTGCACTTGGACTCCGAATGAGCTTCTCCACTGGCAAACATTTATCTGTGTTGTCAGGTGTGCCTACACGATTACCCACCATGCAACGCAGCGGGAGTCAAGTTTGCACACAAGAGCCGAGCCAGGAAAAGAATGGAAGGCTATTACTCACAGCTGCATCCTTATGTTCCCCTTACAAAGCCCGGTGGACAACACAAGCTTATCGACTGACTCATGGTTGGCGCTTGTCATCATCATGACTTCGTCCACCTATATGGGGGTCTTTGTTCCGCAGTGACGTGATGGCGACCATAGCAACAGTCATACACATAGTATGATATGGGTGGAGTATTATTACAATGTTGGTTCATGACTTCATCCATCAAGCAGATCCTATCTTAGGGAGTCAAGACAGTTGAGCTGCAGGGATCACCCTTTTGTCTCACTGTCCACTTTCCCTGAAGCTGAGTGTCAATCTGTATCAATCTCTAAGAGGCCATCTACCTTGAAATGAAGATAGCTATCTCTTTAGATTTATTGATCCTTTTTCTCTTATCCACAGAGTGATAAACCTAACTCCCTAAGACCTGCAGTTTAAAGCAGGTTTCAGTTGGCCCTACAACAATTGTCTTTTCTTTTTTTGTCATCAAAATAACAGGGAGATTTGACATCTGTCTAATACTAATCACTCAGTCGCCAAAGGACCACCGGAAATATTTTAATTTAGTGTATTTTAAATTGCATCTGACTATGCTTTAAAATAGGGTTAAAACGGTAAAACAAGGGGAGCAAATCTGTTTTGCTCAAAATCAAACTTATTAGACTTAGACTTAGACAAACGGTATTGATCCACAAGGGAAATTGTTCCACACAATAGCTCAGTTACAAAGGATGGAAAGGATAATGAACACAAGGGCACAAAAAGAGGGTGAAAACAAAAAGGTATACATTGGCTAAAAATGTACCATAGTAGCAATATAAAATATAACATATATGTCTTATTTACATATTATATATACAGTATATAATTTATACGGATATATAATATTATATTTTTATATAAGATATACAATATATAACAAATCCTACTTACCATGTACAATATTACGGTATATGTAACAGCTGCAGCAAAAAAAAGGGCAGCATAAAATAGAGAGTAGATCCTGAAGAAAATATACATTATAAACAAAGAGAGATAGCTAACATAGAAGTGGTCAGGTAATAGACAAATATTATCTATTGCTGTATGGGGAGTGATTATATAGCTGGATGAAGTGCAGAATAAAGGAGTTAGATATTTAGTTATGTATATGTTTACTGGTTTTGTTTGTTTTTATGATTTTTCAGAATCACGACCACTGCAGCTTGCATGATGGACCTCAGAAGGTACCCACTGGATGAGCAGAACTGCACACTAGAGATTGAAAGTTGTAAGTAATCCTTACCTTTTTCAGATTCGTAATTTTGTGTTTGAAGGTTGCCCTTTAAAATCATTGTTTCCGGTGTATTTACCGTATTTTCCGGACCATAGAGTGCACCGAGAGATAAGCCGCACCCACTAAATGTTGGAAGAAAAACATATTTTTCCATAAATTAGCAGCAGCAAACTATAAGCCGCACATACGTAGTGAAATGAGTTATTTACACAGAAAGATTTTGTAAATCTTTATTTACATACTCTAATTGTTTCCAAACGGTGCTTGTAACA
This sequence comes from Entelurus aequoreus, assembly GCF_033978785.1. NCBI lineage: Eukaryota > Metazoa > Chordata > Actinopteri > Syngnathiformes > Syngnathidae > Entelurus > Entelurus aequoreus. Next base: position 67,698,824 of record NC_084735.1, on the reverse strand, counting down.
CAGCAGTAAAATGGCTGATCAAACAAAACAGAAGTCATCGTCATGCAACCACTAGCTGGGGATGCTTGCTCTCCAAATCAGCTTAACAGACTCAATAAGTCCACAGTGATGTTTGGTGAATTTACAAAACTGGAAGCATACAAACAGAATGCCATTGTAAGTTGATAGTACTAACACAGACACTCGTAAACGTGTTAGCATTGCATTACAATAGCGCATACAAATATACATGAAAACACTCCTACAGACATCACATTTTGGACGGTTTGGTAGGTACGAAAAGTTTTAGTTGTATTGTAAAACTTACAAATGTTGCTCGGATTTAGGAACAGAAAGTGATATGATTAGAAATGCTATGGATGTATAGAAGACAGAACGGCCCTTGTACTTTTGGTTGAAAGCGCTAAACGTAGCGTAGGAAAAAAGTAGCGGCTTATAGTTCGGAATTTACTGTACATCTCAACAAATAGGACTTTTTTTTTTAGAATTATAGTGGACCAGTGTTTCCCACACATTAACGGCGCTACTTGTTCACCCTTGCTCATAAACACATGAATGTAGCTTGTCGTTACAACTCTGCACTGTAGATGGCATTGTAACTCTGCTTTTAATCACACCACATCAGCACATGGTCTGCCAGAGAATAAGAGGATGAAGCAGGAGGGATCAGTGTTGCCAATTTAGCAACTTTGTTAATGTTGTATACAGAGTATACAGACCCTCAGGATTATCATGTTAAAAAAAACGACCAGCAACTAATTTGATAACTTTTTCTGGTATTATTTGACATTTCTGAATACCTTAGCGAAAGATGGTCCCATATTTTTTCTTCCAAGAACTACTTTTACAAAATAAGTATGGTCACGTCGGGGTCGCGTGATTTTGCGGTACTCGTTTCCCTAAGATGCAGAAGGACGTCCGGAAGCAGTGTGCAGGTAAGAAGGATGATTTATTCAAAATAAGCAGGACAAGAATACGAAAAAAGGAAGACGTGCGTATGGCACGAGAAACTACAGCAAAGCTTAGCAAACAGACTAGCTAAAAATGGAGCAAGAAGCTAGTAATTCTAAACTCAAATAAAAAATAACACCAACGTAACTGTCGCGTGTTGCGAATAAGACAGCCAGGCAGAGTGTGGTGCGAGGCAGGAATAAATAACTCTCTGATTAATGACCAGGAGCAGGTGAGCGTCCCAACCATTAATCAGAGGCAGGTGACAAAAATCAGCACCCATGGCAACAAAGAAAACAAACAAGGGTGCTGAAACAGAACTAAACAACTAAGGAAATATCGGGCAACGGATCATGACAAAAAATGTCTGAGAGCTACTCATTTTTATAACATTTATTTGTATAGCTTATTTCAACCCAAACAAAGGAAATACCCTTGTTTTGCCAGGCTATTTGCGTTGCATTTGTTCAGTTTGTCAATGATGTGTGTGTAATCTATGACTCGAGTAGTTGACTTTACATCAGGACAAGGGAATGCCGTTGCATCTATAATTGAAACACGTTTTTAACCCCTTTTGTTCTCGGTCACTGTGTTACAAAACACCATTGTACTGTACGCTGTTATTCGGGTGCCCCGACTACAACAGGAAGCTGTTAAAAGATGTCACATTGACTTAGCGAGTATAGCAGTTGCACACCTTATTAATAAATCATGAAAAGTGTAGGGTCACTCATCCGTTTAACGCTGGAAACTACATTTTGTCTTTCTGATTAGCTTTAGCACATGTGCGATTGCAGAGGGCTCTTCAGTGCGTTACAATTTAAAGTACGCAGACAGGCAAAGGTGACTCGCAAATGGAGTCACACAGCCACAGTATTTCTGTGTATACCGCCAGAGCACACCAAGACTGCTCTACCATCAAAATGAAAGCATCATTGCATTAATGTTTCCCTACCAAGTAATAGTTATATTTTCTGCACCAACGACCCACATCATATGGAGGAAGCCACTTCCACTCTCTCGCTACTGCTATCGATGGCTTATTTATTTCGTTATTTTCTTATCTTTAGATGTTTCGTGCTCGCCTGGGCATGCAGCCAGCTGCAGCCTTTCTCCACGCTGCAGAAATACAGGAGGCACTTTTAATTGGAGGCCTGGATTAACATTAAAGTCACTTTGAACTGCGCGGAATCAAGATTGAATCCTCAAGTTGAGCCCTCTCAGCTCTCAGGGGAGTGTTGGAAAGAAGGCGGTTAGTGGTTAAGGTGCTTTATTTTGCTGCTTTGAATGTGACCGAGCGTGCATTCATCTGCGCTGAACCAAAATGCAAACTGTTTGTTTCATTTTAAACGTGTGCTTTCAGTTCCGGTAAATGAATGTCACAGGTCGTCTACCGCTGCAGCCAGGCATGAAGGACTATTTGAGAGCCAATTTACACATCAAATTCTCTCTTCTATTGAAATGACATTGAACTTCCAGAACAATGTTTTCAAGTTGTGAAGAACAATAATAACACAAATGTGTTTGAATAAAACAAATGCCCCCTGTGGGCAATCACAGTACTGCATGTTCTGCTGACTTGGTTACAGTAAGCTACAGTGGACACTGCACAGGCGAAATCCCAAATTTACCAAGTGTTTTGGGGGGAAATGTGCATCTGCTTACGAGCTTAATTGGTTCTGTGACGGTGCACTCAACTCAAACCATTTGATCATCATCATCAGGACTCCTCTTCTTCCTATCCGGGAGATCGCAAAAAGCCGCCGCCTGACCAGGGCTCAGAAAATCAGTAGATACTCCTCCCACCCCCACCAAGAACTGTTTACACTGCTGGACTCTGGAAAGAGGTTCCGCAGCCTCCGTAGCAGAACCTCCAGGTTCTGTAACAGCTTCTTCCCTCAGGCCATAAGTCTCTTGAACGCATCATTATAATCCCCTCAATTCCCCTCATAAAGACAATATAACAGACATCCGTAAACGTAGATGCATATGCAAAAGTGCAATATATTTATCTGTAGAATCATTTATTTATTTGTATCTGCACATTCTTTTGTAAATGCAAACACTCTGCACCTTTTTGCAGTTTTATCCTGCACTACAATGAGCTAATGCAACACAATTCCATTCTTATTGTGATTTAGGGCTATATAAATAAACATTGATTGATTGATTGATTGATTGATCTGTACTGTAAAGTTAAAATTTGAATGACAATTAAAGGCCTACTGAAACCCACTACTACCGACCACGCAGTCTGATAGTTTATATATCAATGATGAAATCTTAACATTGCAACACATGCCAATACAGCTGGGTTAACTTATAAAGTGCAATTTTAAATTTCCCGGGAAATATCCGGCTGAAAACGTCTCGGTATGATGACGTTTGCGCGTGACGTCACGGATTGTGCGGAAGTATTGGGACACTATTGTGTCCCAATACAAACAGCGTCTGTTTTCATCACAAAATTCCACAATATTCTGGACATCTGTGTTGGTGAATCTTTTGCAATTTGTTTAATGGACAATGAAGACAGCAAAGAAGAAAGCTGTAGGTGGGATCGGTGTATTAGCGGCTGGCTACAGCAACACAACCAGGAGGACTTTGAGTTGGATAGCAGACGCGCTACCGTGAGTACGCAGCTTTCTTCCAAACATTTGATCGCTTGCCCGTACGTGCGTGCCGCTATGTGCATGTCACGTACGTAACTTTGGGGAAATATATGTGCTGTATGAACTTTGCGGAAGTTCACGGTACTTTGGGCTGTGGGATTGAGTGTGTTGTGCGGGTGTTTGAGTTGTATTGGTGGGTTATATGGACACGAAGGGGGAGGTGTTTCTTATGCGGATTAATTTGTGGCATATTAAATATAAGCCTGGTTGTGTTGTGGCTAATAGAGTATATATATGTCTTATGTTTATTTACTGTTTTAGTCATTCCCAGCTGAATATCAGGTCCCACCTGCCTCTCACAGCATCTTCCCTATCTGAATCGCTTCCACTGCCCTCTAATGCTTCACTTTCACTTTCCTCATCCACAAATCTTTCATCCTCGCTCAAATTAATGGGGTAATCGTCGCTTTCTCAGTCCGAATTGCTCACGCTGCTGGCGTCCATGATTGAAAACAATGTGCAGATGTGAGGAGCTCCACAACCTGTGACGTCACGCTACTTCCGGTACAGGCAAGGCTTTTTTTATCAGCGACCAAAGGTTGCAAACTTTATCGTTGATGTTCTCTACTAAATCCTTTCAGCAAAAATATGGCAAAATCACGAAATTATCAAGTATAACACATAGAATGGATCTGCTATCCCTGTTTAAATAACAAAATCTCATTTCAGTAGGCCTTTAAGGAAGTCTAAGTCTAAGTCTAAATTTGTATCTCAATTCCATCCATCCATCCATTTTCAGCCTATCCCAGCTGCACTCGGGTCAAGTCGCTACCTCATCACAGGGCCAACACAGATAGACAGACAACATTCACACTCACATTCACACACTAGGGCCCATTTAGTGTTGCCAATCAACCTATCCCCAGGTGCATGTCTTGGAGTTGGGAGAAAGCGGGAGTACTCGGAGGGAACCCTCGCAGTCACAGGGAGAACATGAACGCTCAAACCCAGGACCTTCTTACTGTGAGGCACACCTGCTAACCTCTGTAAGACTGTGCTCAAATCAACGTCTCCAATTGAAATAATTGAAATCAATTGGTGCTTGTACCCCCAAAACAGCATGATTTTAACATGCAACATTCCTTAAAACACTGCTAAATAGGAAATATTGTATAAAACAATACAATAGAATGTACTACAAACAATTACAGTAGTTTTACGAAATAACGTAATAATAATGTACAGCATCTACCTTGGAGCGTGGACTTCTATGATACAGTGCAACCTCGATCCACAAACTTAATTGGTTCTTGAACATGGTTTGCCGACCGAAACGTTCGTCAAGTGAAACAGATTTCCCCATAAGAAACAATGTAAACATGAATAATTAGTTCTAGACTCGACAAAGGTCCCTATTTTATATCATACAATTCACACTTTGAAGACACTATAATGTGTTTATATTATGTGTATGTTTCAAAATAATATAAGTGGGAAATGGCTGAACTATCCCTTTTTTTTTTTTGCCAACTTAACTGTCAATCCGTCCGCACACACACAAAATTCCCTTTGGTGCGCTTCAAAATGTTACCAAACATGTTGTTACAGTAAAAAAAAAAAAACAGGAAAACCCTTTTGCCTTGTGACTTTGAATATTTGTGACATACTGTATGTTAAACAGTCTAGGATAGGTAAACAAGCATAGCGTCACCTTCCAGCCACCGCTAGTGTTAGCACAATCTAGCAGTGTGAGGCGGCCCTTCATCGGTTTGTGTCCCACTAGGGCTACTGCATTCTCTTTCGCTGTCATAAAGGTCTCCTCTGGCTTCTTTTTCCCCAAAAAATCTGGTCTTATCACAGTTAAAGTTAAAGTACCACTGATAGTCACACACACACACACTAGGTGTGGTGAAATGTACCTCTGCATTTGACCCACCCCCTTGTTCCACCACCTGGGAGGTGAGATGAGCAGTGAGCAGCAGCGGTGGCCACGTTCGGGAATCATTTTGGTGATTTAACCCCCAATTCGAACCCCTGATGCTCAGTGCCAAGCAGGGAGGTAATGGGTCCCATTTTTTATAGTCTTTGGTATGACTCGGCCAGGGTTTGAACTCACGACTTACCGATCTCAGGGCGGACACTCTAACCACAAGGCCACTGAGCAGGCAATTAAAAAGATTGGTTGAAATCCCACTTCACGAAAAACATCCAAGTTGAAGAGTCTGCGTTGTCCGAGCAGTCTCGCCATGCTGCACCCGGCGCTGCAAAAGACGGCTCCTCTTTTTTTAAAAGTTTCCAAACACCCACAGCTCGCCTTAAATTGTTCAGCATGCTTACTTTGTGACATGAAGTCGCCATATAAATGGCAAGCCATCTCTCAAATGATAACCTCAGGAATGATATCGCCGGCTATCTTGCTTGTCATTTCACTACACTAGGAATAGCTTATCTACATTGGCTTGCACATTCTCTCCGTCCTTGCGAAGATACTGTATTTAACTCTATTGGCAAAGTCAGCAACCATTAAAACCTCCTTTTTGATAATTGTTGAAATTGTGGATTTGTTTTTGCCATACATGTGAGCCAATCCATGTCCCCTTAGCGGCACTGCTAGGCGAGTACAGTACTCCGAGCAAAACGTAAACAAGATGTGACGTCTGGGGCGCGCCTCTACAAAATGGTGTTTTATAGGAAGTGTTGTCCTCAAAAGGGCAGCCCCCGTAGAACATCTGACGGCAAACAAAATGAAATAAAATAAAGAATAAATAAATGAATGAAATAATGGTACACCAAGACATTGGTCGCACACGAGGCATATTTAGCTCTATCTTAATGTTTGTAGACCGAAAAGAACATTCGCGAATCGAGGTTCCACTTTATCTCCTTTCGGCTGCTTCCATGTCGAACAGCAGCTGATCCATATTTTCATAGATAAATGTCCAATGTAAAGATATTGTTTAACATCCTTGCCTGCTGTTAAACTCATGCTGCTTCAGTATGGCGCAGACTAGCAGTGATACTCTCAAATACGAGCTATCGTGTTTTTTTGATGATTTCATTTTTTAATTCAATAAATATAATCTAATTCTTCTTTTTAGCACTGTCCTTCACACCCACTTTTTTTTCCCATGGTTGGAAAACAAAATGGTCGATTTAGAGCGGTTTGTTTATGCAATAGTGAGGAAGACCAGGTGTTTTGGGCAGATCTTACGGTGTTCGCTGTGACATTTAATATGCCAATTAATGACGGGGAAGCTTGTAAGTCAAATTTTTGCTTGTAACTTGAAGCATAACAAATAGCCGAGGTACTGCTCTTATCTCAAAACACTCTTAAGTGGATTTGATATGCAATCCATGCATTAAGTTTTAACTCCTTAGCTTTTTTTGGTTTTTGGCTGTATCTTTTTTTGTTTTTATTTTTGAACACACATTCCAAATGAAGGGCCACAATAAGGATGTTAGGAAATAAAGACAAATATATACCAGAAGTCACAAATCATATTCAAAATATAAAAGTTAAGGTGGTTTGTATCATTGTTGTAAGCCTGTATGGAAGATAGGAATACATGTGTGAGATACATCTCTGACTCACCTTTGTCACATTTAAGGTTTTTACTTCTTGGTATTAGCTTATTAGCGATGAATGTTCAAATGTCACTTCCAAAAAAAGGTGTGACTAATAAAAGGTTTATTGACAGAAATTAACAGACTATTTTTTTATTTCAAATAGTCGTCCAAAAGCACACCTACAAGTGTCCCTAGTAAGTTTTGAAAACTGAAGGTACCTTTGCGACAATCTGTATAAAATATAAACTGCCAGCCAGTATTTTATCGCACTGCAATATCCTCCTTTGACCATTAAAACAAATCAACAAAGACATCATTTTATAGGGCTGATAAAACGCCTGAAGTCAGATACAGACAGGGAGATAAGCCAAAGTCCCCATTTAAAAAAGCCCTATTATTGTACTGCTATTTCCACAGATGGAATTGTGAACATTTTACTTTAATATTGGCATGCTGGCGCTTCCAGATTTTGGAAAACCAAGCTTTTGTACTGTCAGGAAATACTTGTTTTCTTTTCCAATAATAATGGGTTTTACAGGGTTTTGTCTCACCATCAGCATTCATCTGCATTCACTTGAAGGGAATTTAGAGTAATTTTCAGCCAGGACACATGAGAAGAAAACACATAAACAGTAGGGATGACGGTATTGATATCAGATATCGGACTGATGATATTGATATCAGATATCGGACTGATAACAGCAAAAAGATCGGATTAAATCGGCTTGCATTTAAAATCTCTGCTATAAGCTGTGTTTACTTGTCAAAGCCAGTTAACAGTTAAATGTCCTTCAATAAGTTAACAAGGTTGGTGTTTTCTTGTGTTTGAGTGAAGTCACTAACAAAAGATGAACATGATTAGACATAGGTTAGCTAGCAGCTAAACAACAGCTAAGCACACACTAACGCACAAGCTAGACATACATAAGAAGTGTCCCCAATTGAACAATATTGCAGTCGAAAACATGCCATTTGTCAAAACAAGTGTAGTTGCATATTACTTAGATGCAAAGTTTTCAAGGCAAAAGCATATTAGAAGGTATCCAGTAACAAACGTGTCTGCATCATCCAACTTACTGTGTCGTGAGCTGAATTAATTGAATCAACCGTGGCCACTAGGTGTCGGCAAAAAAACAATTAGCAGTATGATTCAACTTAAAGACAGCATAAGTCCATTCCCTATAGTTAATAATAAAAGTGTTACTGATTTTCATACCTAGCATTGTCCTCTAATTAATTTTACTTGAACATAAACTTAGAATTTTCCACACTACAAAATAATTAAATTACGCATGATTGGTGCTGATATCATATCAGATAAATATTGGTACTAGCCAATAATCAAGGCTTCAATATCAGTATTGTATCAAAAGTGAAAAAGTTGTTTTGGGACACCCTTAAAAAAAATGTCTGAAATCAGAGTAATAAATGATAATATAAATACATTTAATAAAGCCAAATACAAATAAGGCAACAAGAGAAGTATCCTACACTTCTCTTTTGTAAAGTAAATCTGAACAGCCGATATGGGCATCTACTATATGATTTGCCTGAGAAGCTGGACAGGACAAAAAAAAAAAAAAAAAAAGTGTAATAATTGACTTTATCCCAACAATTGCCTGTGTTTACAAAAATTAATTTAATTCTAGAAATTTCCATCTATCCATCAATTTTCTACCGCTTGTCCCTTTGGGTTGCGGGGGGTGCTGAAGCCTATCTCAACTGCATTCGGGCGGAAAACGGGGTAAACCCTGGACAAGTCGCCACCTCATCACAGGGCCAACACAGATAGACAGACAACATTCACACTCACATTCACACACTAGGGCCAATTTAGTGTTGCCAATCAACCTATCCCCAGGTGCATGTCTTTGGAGGTGGTAGGAAGCTGGAGTACACAGAGGGAACCCACGCAGTCGCGAGGAGAACATGAGAACTCCACACAGAAAGACCCCGAACGCGGGGATCGAATCCAGGACCTTGTTATTGTGAGGCACATGCACTAACCACTATCCTACCGTGCTGCCTTATAGAAATTTAAGAATAACAAATACATGTGGACTAGCTGAGCCTTTGACCTTGGGAGTTTTTTCCTTGCCTTTGTCGCCAAATTAAGAACTCATTAGTCATTCCAGACCTGCTTTGTATGGAAAGTGACTCGAGATGAGTTTTCATGTAAATTAAGGCTACACAAATAAGATTGATTAGCTTTAGGTTGATCACATACAATCAGAGAGTCAAGCAGGTAGCTGCTGAGGACGAGATTAAACGGAACAGTACTGCACATTGAGGGGGTACACTCAAATGGAGCGGGCAGCAAGTAAGGCTCTCATCAAGAGGAACAAGAGACGTTGTGTCAGTAAGCGTGTGAGGGTGTTCAAAGCACCCAATGAGGAGTCAGGTTTAATAATTCATTCCAACTAAATAGGTCAGTCTAAATTTAATTAAGGTGAGCAGGCGGCACGGATGGAACAGCGGTGAGGTAGAAAAGAGACAAATGACCACGTGCATACTGAACATATTCATACTGTCCTTTTCTAGCTGCTAAAGCTCCTTATCGCCACCATTCAGAATAGTAACACACGCAAACATACAATAAGGTTACATGATATAACAATATCACTTATCATATGGGTTTTATGATGCACGAAACTAGTGTATATTCATTTATCATGAGGAAGTGCATTGTGCAGAACCTTACAGTATAATCCTCGTGAAAGAAGGATTAATTGTAGTGCGGTTGTTTTAAACTGCATTGCTGAGTGAGTGTGCTGTATATGCGCACACTTTCTACATGGTTTTAACTGAATTGCATGTAATTTCTGCAGGGCTTCAATAATAAACCACCCTCCGCATGCACAGGACCAGCTTCCACGGTCTAATGAGAATTTTTTATTGCTTTTTTTTTTTTAACCAGCATTTGTCCTCAGATGTAACTAGGGTAGCATGTTACTCAATGATTTATTACTTGGGCCAGCTGGCCACTTTGCTGCCCATGTCTCCACTGATTTGGCCAAAATGAGAGCAAAAGTGGGAATAACTTTGGTTCAGATGAATATTAATGTACTGTTGCCCCTTTCACAGAGTCTACTTGTGATGAAAATGGATGCCATGTTCAGTTATTTAGTCATTTTTGTCTTGCTGTGTTAATAATTTAGTCTCACGTGGGACAAAGCATAATAGGCTGACTCATAGATTTAGTCCATATATTGCATGCATACACGCATACACACAGTAAAGGGGTTTCCTCTGCTACTATACATAAGTAATGTTGTATGTTTAACATTACTTCATTATTTATTGAGCTTTTCCATAATTCATTTAAATAGAAGCATCAAGGCATTAGTCCATGCTTTGTTCGGGAGTAGGTCAAAGGTGGATGTTTGAAATCATGGTCAACATATGCAAAGCTAAAAGTGGTATATTAGATTATTTAAGTACATAAACCCTAAATGAGACTTGCCAAGACTGAAAAAACAGTTAGTCATTTAAATTTTCTTTTAAAGTATTTATTTGGGGCAAATCATGCACCGTAATTAATGGGGTATAGAGCGCACCTACATATAAACAGCACCCACCCAATATTTGGACACATTTTATTTTGTACATATATTAGCCGCACAACTCCATAAGCTGACAAAAACATATTTACACAGGCTTTTGAGTTTATTTACATATTTAACAAAAGATAATGCCTGTAACACGGCATGGTCTTCATCCTTCTCCTGCTGCGTGCTAAAACAACTACAGTCCGGCCCATTCGTGGTGGTGGGTTTCCATTCCCTTTGTCAGCTTTTTCCTTTTTCAATGGCCCGGTCGATCGTATTCGGCTATGGAGCTGTGTCGGGTGCATTTTGTCGTTTCTTCTCCATGACGAGAATGAGTGCATAAAGCGCTAAATGGCTGATTTAATGATCGTGTGAGGGTGTTTGATTTAATGTGAACAATTTCATTGGTCCACCTTGACCCCCTATGCAATTTCATTCGTCTGATGTGACAAGGCGGCATGTGAAGCTTTTGAACCGGGGAACAATCCATATATTGGCAGCAGGACTGTATAAAGCGCAGGGTTCAAAATGTTGTTATTGTCCGGAAATTACCTTAAGTAATTTCAATTGTCAAAATGTGTGCAAATAGTCCTACAGAAGGAAATGTCACTAATTTGACAGCAAGGCACCACTATGTGAATTGTCCAAATTTGCTTCACATATACTGATTAGGGATGTCCGATAATGTCTTTTTGCCGATGTCCGATATTTCGATATTGTCCAACTCTTAATTACCAATACTGATATCAACCGATACCGATATATACAGTCGTGGAATTAACACATTATTATGCCTAATTTGGACAATCAGGTATGGTGAAGATAAGGTCCTTTTTAAAAAAATATATAAAATCGAAAAGAAAGTAAAACAATATAAAAACAGTTACATAGAAACTAGTAATTAATGAAAATGAGTAAAATTAACTGTTAAAGGTTAGTACTATTAGTGGACCAGCAGCACGCACAATCATGCGTGCTTACGGACTGTATCCCTTGCAGACTGTATTGATCTATATTGATATATAATGTAGGAACCAGAATATTAATAACAGAAAGAAACAACCCTTTTGTGTGAATGAGTGTGAATGAGTGTAAATGGGGGAGGGAGGTTTTTTGGGTTGGTGCACTAATTGTAAGTGTATCTTGTGTTTTTTATGTTGATTTAAAATTTTAATTAAAAAAAAACAAACAAAAAAACGATAGAGATAATAAAAAACAGATACCGATAATTTCCGATATTACATTTTAAAGCATTTATCGGCCGATAATATCGGCAGGCTGATATTATTGGACATCTCTAATCCTGATCAGGGAAATTTTTGGCAAAGGTTTAAAGAAGGGAAACCTGAAAATTTTAAAATCGGGGAAATATATACCGTAATTTCCGGACTATAAGCCGCTACTTTTTCCCCTCGTTCTGGTCCCTGCGGCTTATACAAGGGTGCGGCTTATTTACGGCCTGTTCTTCTCCGACACCGACGAAGAGGATTTCGGTGGTTTTAGTACGCAGGAGGAAGACGATGACACAATGATTAAAGACTGACTTTTCATATACCGGTAGGCTGGTTATTTTGATAACGTACAGGCGAGCACTTTGTATTACTTTGCACCGTTGTATTATTTGTACTCTGCACGAATGCTGTTCGCCATGTCAAAGATGTGAAAGTTTGATTGAATGATTGAAAGATTTATTGTTAATAAATGGGACGCTTTGCGTTCCCAGTCATCTCTGTCCCGACAATCCCCTCCGTGGTAGCAGGAACCCCTATATACTACAGTAATTACACATCAAAACCCTGCGGCTTATAGTCGGGTGCGGCTTATATATGGAGCAATCTGTATTTTCCCCTAAATTTAGCTGGTGCGGCTTATAGTCAGGTGTGGCTTATAGTCCGGAAATTACGGTAATTAGCTCTTAAATGTCCCGATAAAGGGACGATGTTCATATTTATCATGCTTTCCGGATTATAAGCCAATACGTTTTGTTCAGCCTTGTCACATCAGACCAATGAAATTGCGGAACCGGTTAAGGTCGACCAATGAAATAGTTCACATTAAACCAAACATACTCTCACAATCATTCAGTCCGCCATTTAGTGCATTATGGACTCTCCGTCATGGGTAAGACGCGACAAAATGCTTACAACGCAGCCCCAAAGCCGATCGACCAGGCCATCAAAGAAGGAAAATCCCACCGCACATAACGACAATTACCCGCGCCATCCCCACACCCCGAAAGGCCAGACCGCTGCGTGACAAAGACGACGACTGGTAGGCTACTGTATGCACTGTAACAGGCACTGACTTGTTACAACTGTGAATGAACGCAAGTGCCTGTGTAAATATTTCATGCTTCAATGTGTACACCTGTGGCTAATAAACTTGTGCAGCCGATATATGTACAAATTAAATTTGTCCAAAAATTAGGTGGGTGCGGCTTATTTTTAGGTGTGCTCCTCAGCCCAGAACTTACGGTAATTGGAATGTCTCAATAAGGAGGCAATGCCAGAATATACTGCAAAGGTCCAGATAAGGGAAATAACCACATTGTCCCAACAAAGGGACAATGTTCATATTTAATTGGAATGTCTCATTACGGAAAATGCCTAATTGACCTCTAAATGTTCAAATGAATAGACAGTGTTGATATTTGAGTGAACTCTCCCAACAAGGAGACAATGTAAAAATATGTTAAAAATTTCAAAAATTGTGAGGACAGAATTTCATATGGGATGAAAGGCATAATAAACACTGATTTCACATACAAAAAGGGTCTAAAAATGTACTTAGAGTAATTCCTGACCTTTGTACCCTTTCTCAGATGGTTATACGACAGACGACATCGAGTTCTACTGGCGGGGCGGCAACAACGCTGTGACGGGGGTGGACAGGATTGAACTGCCACAGTTCTCCATTGTGGATCACAAGCTCATCTCCAAGAACGTTGTCTTCTCCACAGGTGATGAGTCTGAACGGCATGAGCAATAATGAAAATAGTAACACTGTAATACCTGACGGGTAAAACAGTAGATTCAGTGATCGAGAAAGATTTTAGGTTGATTGTATTGTAGCTGAGATAGGCTCCAGCGCCCCCGAAGGGAACAAGCGGTAGAAAATGGATGGATGGATGTATGGATACATTTTTGATTTGAGAGACACTACTGATGCAGTACCGCCAGAACCAATGCAGTTTGTTGCATGATTAAAAAGTAATAGCGCTATAAATAATGATTGTAATGCAGCTTTTTGCTACTTCTGAACATCCTTATTATGCAAGCAGGGACATTCCCTTTAGTGGTTGCATGTATGGATCTGAGAAAATAAATAAAAAAATCCACTAATTGCTTGTACTATACCATGTCAGGATGAAAACATTCATACAGAGTTTATATCAAGGGCTACCCTCTGAGACGTAAGACACCATGACTTATTTAAAAGCAATAAACAAAAAGAGTGTTGTGATACAATTAAATATTCATGTCTTACACACTTTCATATTCATGAGTCGGTTGTGCAAGCATGCAATGTGTAAACAGGACAGCTGTTCTGCTTTTTTCCGAGGTAGCCCGAGCAATGAATGAGAATAATAATACTAGCACAGTCAATAGTTACCTGTCCTATGTAAAAGGGTTACAATGCAACATAACTCAATTTATATAAATGTTTGTGTTGGTTCCATTACTGGAATTTAAGGTGAGGCGGGGGGATTCCCTTTTAATACGCTGTCAAAGGCAGAGAGGAAGGAGTGACCCTGAGATGGCTCGAAGCTGCAAACATCAGCATCCTGTGTGTTCTTGGGCATTTATCCAATCCAAAGTGTCAAGTTTAAAACCAAGGAGAGCCAATGTCATTTCATCTCATGAATAACACATACTTTGTTGTGTAATTTCTAACTTACAGTGTTTTCTTACCGTATTAACTTAAACTTACCGTGACTCATGCTTAACTTAGCTGAATTAAATAGGGGAGCCATGCCATGGTCTCACATACTCTTAATGGTGTTTAATTTAATCTAGTCCCTTCAGCTCTTTGCTGTATCTGCATGACGTTTAAGTAAATTGCAACTCAGTTTGATTGTGATGCTCTTGTCAGGCCTTTTGTGCAACATTTTTCCATGTACTGGTAGTTATACACTATATTGCCAAAAGTATTTGGCCACCCATCCAAATGATCAGAATCAGGTGTCCTAATCACTTGGCCCGGCCACAGGTGTATAAAATCAAGCACGTAGGCATGGAGACTGTTTCTACAAACATTTGTGAAAGCATGGGCCGCTCTCAGGGGCTCAGTGATTTCCAGCGTGGAACTGTCATAGGATGCTACCTGCGCAACAAATCCAGTTGTGAAATTTCCTCGCTCCTAAATATTCCAAAGTCAACTGTCGGCTTTATTATAAGAAAATGGAAGAGTTTTGGAACAACAGCAACTCAGCCACCAAGTGGTAGGCCCCGTAAACTGGCGGAGAGGGGTCAGTGGATGCTGAAGCACATAGTGCACAGACTTTCTGCACAGTCAGTTGCTACAGAGCTCTAAACTTCATGTGACCTTCCAATTAGCCCACGTACAGTACGCAGAGAGCTTCATGGAATGGGTTTTGTGAAGAATGTACAGTATATATATATATATATATATATATATATATATATATATATATATATATATATATATATATATATGTATATATATATATATATATATATGCAAGAGTTATTTATTTCTATTCATAGTCATATTTGAAAACAGCTAGTGTTTTTCCATTTGTTCTCTTTCTATTTGTCCGCAAGTAAACTGTGTGTGTTAACCTTGACGACTTGGAATGTGTCCTTGGAGTACTCCCTTATATCTTATCTGTAGATGAACAATGAGCCTGTATGTCTTTCTGGGGAGGGTGGGAGCTGTTTGCAGATTCAAGAAGTAGTCTCTTCCGTATGAGTGTTAGAACAACTTGGGAAGCCGGTACGATTGCATGAGTCTAGGTTGTTCTCCTGAAATTTCAGTAAAGCTTGATAATATTCTGTACTGGTGATCCTTCTTACTCAGCAAATATGTCATCCAAAAGAACATGGGATTGACCAGTATGATAAATTCCCTTGGAGGAAGAACTGGTCCCGACGCAACAGTTTCCATGGCCGGTAGCTGCATCTAAGCCATACATCACCAAGTCCAATGCAAAGCGTCGGATGCAGTGGTGTAATGCACGTCCCCACTAGACTCTAGAGCAGTGGAGATGCCTTCTCTGGAGTGATCAATCACGCTTTTCCATCTGGTAATCTGATGGACAAATCTAGGTTTGGAGGTTGCATAGAGAACGGTACATTTCGGACTGCATTGTGCAGAGTGTGAAATATGGTGGAGGAAGAATTATGGTGTGGGGTTGTTTTTCAGGAGTTGGGCTTGGCCCCTTAGTTCCAGTGAAAGGAACTTTGAATGCTCCAGGATACCAAAACATTTTGGACAATTCTATGCTCCCAACCTTGTGGAAACAGTTTGGAGCGGGCCCCTTCCTCTTCCAACATGACTGTGCACCAGTGCACAAAGCAAGGTCCAAAAAGACATGGATGACAGAGTCTAGCGTGGATGAACTTGACTGGCCTGCACAGAGTCCTGACCTGAACCCGATAGAACACCTTTGGGATGAATTAGAATGGAGACTGAGAGCCAGGCCTTCTCAACCAACATCAGTGTGTGACCTCACCAATGCGCTTTTGGAAGAATGGTCGAAAATTCCTATAAACACACTCCACAACCTTGTGGACAGCCTTCCCAGAAGAGTTGAGGCTGTAATAGCTGCAAAAGGTGGACCGACATCATATTGAACCCTATGGGTTAGGAATGGGATGGCACTTTAAGTTCATACGTGAGTCAAGGCAGGTGGCCAAATACTTTTGGCAATATAGTGTATTTCAGTTAAGACACTGGTGACCAAAATACATCCAATTTCTTAAAAGCATGCTGTTGTTTTCCATCCAAAACCTTGTATTTGCTGTATCATGACTGTCACTGATTCTCACTTTAACAATCTAAGACGAGCGTATCCGAAACACTTGAACATGACAACTCCAAAAACAGACCCGCCTACTTTAAGATAGATTGGATGATGAAGCACTGACTCTTCCTTCCTTGTAGGATCGTACCCACGCCTGTCTTTGAGTTTTAAGCTGAAGAGAAACATCGGGTACTTTATCCTGCAAACATACATGCCTTCAATCCTCATCACCATTCTCTCCTGGGTCTCCTTTTGGATCAACTATGATGCGTCTGCCGCCAGAGTGGCTCTCGGTAAGTAAATCCTATGCTGGAACCACCAAATAAAACAACATTCTCATGCTCATTCAGTTGAAATTTTGCAAGATGTTCCTCGACAATGCCTGTAATAATGTTTGTCAAACAGTCATGTGGCTAAATTGTATTGATATATCTACAAATATGTTCCCCAATTGGAAAGTTTGTGTCGGATGGTTTTCTTTTAGCTCTTTTGCGTTCATCGTGATTTGTTTTGGTGTCTTTTTTTTGCCATCACTTTCCAACAAATTTGGCATACTGGTTTGTTTGCATTTTGTTGATGGACAAAGATTGTGGCTGACTGACAAAAAGGGTTCACTCTGTTTATTCAATTCTGCTAATTAATAATTGCCGTCAGGTTGTGAGCGACGCACAGAGTGAACCTTCTTGCACCCTGTTTGGAAGCGAGAGATGATAAAAACAAACAATTTGGCAATATTTTGATGCCGGCAAAGTAATTGCGTTTATTTTCATTTATCTTTTGATTAATTATTTATTGACTATCACCCAGGCTCATACAAACATGCAATTTCATGACAATTTTGGCTCAAAATGAAATTTAAAAAATTAAACCATACATTTTTTACCAAAGATAGGTAAATAATAAAGGAAAATAATTGAGAGTGGCTCATAGCTGGGTTGCTATCAGGTGACCTAGAGGCACTTCCGGGTTTCAGGTGATGCTCTAGAGTCCCATTAGGCAATGGTTAATTTACCTGCATCAGTGCAAATATTTCAAATTGCATCACAGTAAGTTTCTCAAACAAATCAAATGTTCAAACAAACATTTTACAAAGTGATCACTGCAGACACGAGCACAGTCTGATTGTGTTCCACAAGATGATGAAAGTGATTATCTTTAAGAGCCTTTCCTTCGACGCACTTTAGTTTTTTCCCTGACTTTATAAAATTATTGAACCACTTCTTTCCGTACTCTATTTGAATGATTGTATCACTCAAGAATAGAACAGTAATATGAAATTGTCTCCTCAAACTCTACACTCACACTCACTTGTCTTAATGCTACGCTCAAGCTGCTTGACCATTGTGTGAATTAAGCCGCGAAGAAGAAAAACGGATGTGACATCATATGCAAGCCAGCTGGGTAATGGGTAATGATGCTTGCTCTCTGAACAAGGATACCTGTGTTCAAATCAATTAAGGTAAATAACATACTAATGTGTCATTATGATTATATTCACTAAAATAATATTTCAGTGATTGCTGAAATAAATTATGTCTCTTGGAAAATGTGATTGAGGACCCTTAATCTAGACTTTAAAAAAATCCCACGTTTTAATAGACACCCAAAAAATACAGCATTAAAATGGATATCATAGCTATTTTTTCTCAACTTCGCTAGGCTTTCTACCGTCAGACTCGATTATGTAAACCAAAACACTTCTTAAGTGGTTCCTAGCTTACTCCACCTGTTTACTGAGTGCTCCCTATCTTCTTTTGACCTGACACGGCCCTAGTCAGCTTCATCCATCCATCCATCCATCCACCCATTCCTCGCTCTAGTCGACAAGGCAATTTCGCTGATTGAAGACTGAGCTGCATTTAGTGATTTGGGGCTTGGGTGGTGGTCAGGGGCATTTAGGGGATTTAATGAAAAGAAAAAAGGTAATGACTCATAATGGAAACGGGTCAGCAGAGTTGGCAAAACGTTTAGTCACCCCTCAAGTTATATGAGATTCAGGGAGCTTTATTCTGACATTGATTTTCAGCATTAACCTATTTGTTTGCAGATTGTTCTTTTTTTGGGTGATGGTCAGCTGGAAGCTCTGTGGCAGATGTCTATTAATTTGGTGATTGTTAACTGATGGTCATAGGACAACATTGTAACATACTGCATATAAAACTATGGGGATTCTCAATTCCATTCATAAGCCTGGAAGATCATTTCAATGCAAGATCAATCTAACTAAAAAACATCTCTAGAACCTTTGAAAGCAACTACAACTTTTCTCAGTTATACTTCTTTGCTAATGAACAAGACCAAGTTTGACATTTCAATTAAACAAAGCGTATTATTAGCAAATCCCCCAATGCAAGGACTAAAGTTGTTTAGGTAAGACTGAAGAGATAAATAGGCAACCACAAGGTCTTGTTGGAATAAATTTATTTTCCAATCTTTGCAAATCCTCAGTTTTTTTACTGTGATGATTTTTTTTTTTTCAGGTATTACCACGGTGCTGACCATGACTACCATCAACACCCATCTGAGGGAAACCCTCCCCAAAATTCCATATGTCAAAGCTATTGACATGTACCTCATGGGATGCTTCGTCTTTGTGTTTCTGGCCCTCCTGGAGTACGCGCTGGTCAACTACATCTTCTTCGGAAAGGGTCCTCAGCGTCAGAAGAGGGCTGCAGAGAAAACGGCTACAGCCAACAATGAAAAGATGAGGATGGATCCAAACAAAGTAAGATGGGCAGTGACATTCTGAGATCCACCAAAAAAAACCCACAAGTGACCCAAAATAATTATTGTAATATCAATAAAAACATGTGAGGAATCACTAAATTACAAACAACATATTGGACGTCTACACCATATGCAGTAAACGCCTCTCAGGCAAACAAAAGTTGGATGTAAATAAAAAAAACATATCTTAGCATACCAATTCACAGAGTATTTGCTTTGTTATTTTTGCTTTAATTTAAAAGCAATTTTAGAATTTGAGAAAACTACTGATAGTTTGTGTCTTTATGGTCACCACCATTTTTGTGTGACATCAGACTACTCCATCTTGGGTAGATCCCAGTCAACGTTTTGAAATACACATGGACTTTTAGACTTTCCCAATTTCTGGAGTGTAACAATGGCATTGCATGAGCTTTTGCATAATCTGAACCCCAAAAAGCCACCGTCACATGTGCGCGGTAGTTAAAATGGCCTATTAGTCCTGTCAAATCAAAGAAAATAATCTTCTAAGAAGTGATTTGTATACTGTAGCCGGTGTCGTTACCTGTGAATTTAAGTAATAATTATTGCATAAACTGCATGTTGTTGCCACCTGCACAAGCTAAATTATCCCAGTAATCGGTAGGTAACCACGGTGATCATGTGCGCTTCCAGTGGCTGGTGGGCAATGTCGTCGGCCGAGATGACACCTTGTACACGAGGATGAAACAAAGGGAACTCGATGGTCATGACTCAATGTGGGAGCCCATTTTTATGGACGACGCCGCCATTGGACTTGGGGACCAGAAGAATAAGGTAATAGAAAACGATGCAGTAGCTCAGCTCGACTGACTGTTTTATTTTATGGGCCGCTTGATGTCGTAAATATCAGTGTAAAAACAACTTAGCTCTTTATGTAAGACAGATAGTATACACCTGCAAAGTACTTTTTGCCTAAGTCACACTAAGCTAATATACATTTTAATTTTCATATTTTCATATGAACAATTGAGCATTTATGTTCATCAAACGGTTATGTAATGCTCGGCTGAATTTTGCCTACTTACAAACACATAGACAGTGCATAAGTGGTTGGTAGCTTTATTTAACAGAGAGAGAAAGTAATAAAATAAATAAAGATACTTTGAATTTGATTAAAGTTCAGATAATTAGGGATGTGCCGATTGATGTATCGGACGATTTTTCGTGACAAAGTACATGATTGCCATTGCCTATTAATGCCGATGGTGGCTGACACATTTTATTTTTAGTCCCTTAGCTTACAAGCGGCCGGCAGCTAATTATGTGTTTCCATACACAGTGTAGACCCGCCCCCTAAGCTAAAAAAAGAAACACCTCCATTACAGGAAATAAACCAAATTTCTTAATATCTTAAGTTTAACTATCACTGGAGGACGAGGCAAAAACATGTTACACACCGAGAGCAATCTATAAGCAGGCATGCTAATAGTAAAGCTAACCACTAAGCTAGCGATGAAGAAGTCCAATATATAAGTGCTTAGTTAACTTTAATGAGTGTAGATGGAACCACGTTATCGCAGAAAGTAAGCAGCTATTATAGGAAATTAACAAATAGATTGATAAGAGTCTATAGAGAGGATAATATAATAGCAACTGTTGGTGTGTCAGCACTGTAAATATATGGCTGGTGTCGATACCAATGGTCGTACCAGTTTATGATCGATACTAAAAGTATAAGGTTGATATTTTAATTTTCTCAAAATCTTTTTTTTTGTTGTTGTTTTTGTTAATGTTTACAAATTTAGAGAATACTTTTCTGGACACAGAAGTACAAAGGGCAAACCCTAAATGATTTAAATGAGTAACAGGTAGTAGTTTTACTTTACTTTATTTATTGTGTACTATTGACTTTGTTCGATCAAATAATTTTATGTAATAAAAGAGAACTAAGGAACTAGTTTAAAAACTGTGTTGATATTTTTAAATTGTCACTAGCACTCACTATAAATACACTATATTGCCAAAAGTATTTGGCCACCTGCCTTGACTCACATATGAACTTGAAGTGCCATCCCATTCCTAACCCATAGGGTTCAATATGATGTCGGTCCACCTTTTGCAGCTAATACAGCTTCAACTCTTCTGGGAAGGCTGTCCACAAGGTTGCGGAGTGTGTTTATAGGAATTTTCGACCATTCTTCCAAAAGCGCATTGGTGAGGTCACACACTGATGTTGGTCGAGAAGGCCTGGCTCTCAGTCTCCGTTCTAATTCATCCCAAAACTGTTCTATCGGGTTCAGGCCAGGACTCTGTGCAGGCCAGTCAAGTTCATTCACACCAGACTCTGTCATCCATGTCTTTATGAACCTTGCTTTGTGCACTGGTGCACAGTCATGTTGGAAGAGGAGGGGCCCGCTCTAAACTGTTCCCACAAGGTTGGAAGCATGGAATTGTCCAAAATGTTTTGGTATCCTGGAGCATTCAAAATTCCTTTCACTGGAACTAAGGGGCCTAGCCCAGCTCCTGAAAAACAACCCCACACCATAATTCCTCCTCAACCAAATTTCACACTCTGCACAATGCAGTCCGAAATATACCGTTTTCCTGGCAAACTCCAAACCAAGTCTCGTCCATCAGATTGCCAGATGGAAAAGTGTGATTCATCACTCCAGAGAACGTGTTTTCTCTGCTCTACACCACTGCATCCGACGCTTTGCATTGAACTTGGTGATGTATGCCTTAGATGCAGCTGCTCGGCCATGGAAATCCATTCCATGAAGCTCTCAGCGTACTGTACGTGGGCTAATTGGAAGGTCACATGAAGTTTGGAGCTCTGTAGCAACTGACTGTGCAGAAAGTCGGCGACCTCTTTGCACTATGCGCTTCAGCATCTGCTGACCCCTCTCTGTCAGTTTACGTGGCCTACCACTTCGTGGCTGAGTTGCTGTTCCATTTTGTTATAATAAAGCCAACAGTTGACTTTGGAATATTTAGGACAGGGGTCGGCAACCCAAAATGTTGAAAGAGCCATATTGGAGCAAAAATACAAAAACAAATCTGTCTGGAGCCGCAACAAATTAGAAGATATTACATACAGATAGTGTGTCATGAGATATACATTGAATTGAGATGACTTAAAGGAAACTAAATGAGCTCAAATATAGCTACAAATGAGGCATAATGGTGCAATATGTACATATAGCTAGCCTAAATAGCATGTTAGCATCGATTAGCTTGCAAGTCATGCAGTGACCAAATATGCCCGATTAGCACTCCACACAAGTCAATAACATCAACAAAACTCACCTTTGTGTATTCACGCACAACGTTAAAGGTTTGGTGGACAAAATGAGACGGAAAAAGAAGTGGCATAAAACACGTCCTAAAAAGTCGGAGAAAGTTATACACTACGGTGAGTTCAAGGACCGCCAAAATTAGTAGGACAAAACGGCGCTCGCCAAATACTCGAGTCAGTGAAGCATGTTTAATATAAACAGTGTGCTTTATAACAATTAGGGAGGTTTGTGTCATGTTTGTCCTCCTACAGAAACCATATTAAAACAAAAACTTTTTTTTTTTCCCCTCATCTTTTTCCATTTTTCATACATTTTTGAAAAAGCTTCAGAGAGCCACTAGGGCGGCGCTAAAGAGCCGCATGCGGCTCTAGAGCCGCGGGTTGCCGACCCCTGATTTAGGAGAAAGGACATTTCAACACTGGATTTGTTAAACAGGTGGCATCCTATGACAGTTCCACGCTGGAAATCACTGAGCTCCTGAGAGCGGCCCATTCTTTCACAAATGTTTGTAGAAACAGTCTCTGTGCCAAAGTGCTTGATTTTATACACCTGTGGCCTGGCCAAGTGATTAGGACACCTGATTCTGATCATTTGGATGGGTGGCCAAATACTTTTGGCAATATAGTGTATATGAAAACATTTTAAAATTGATATTGGCCAATATTACTTATGGATGATCGGAATCGTGAGCATTAAACCCTGATTAAAACATCCCTGCTCCAAATCCGCAATATTTTGTGGCGATCGCTTAGCAAAGTTTCAGACCCCACAAATATTTTATTAATCCCTCAAAATTGGCCAGATAATGCTTATTCGTCTCACTGTAAGAACAGACTGTTGCATTATACCAGTGGTTCTTAACCTTGTTTGAGATATCGAACCCCACCAGTTTCATATGTGCATTCACCGTACCCTTCTTTAGTGAAAAATAAATTTCAAAACATTTCAAATTCAAGACAAAGTTATGTATTTTTACTGGTGCACAAAATGAACCGTGCATCAACATCACTTTGTTCAAAGAACAAAACCAACACAGTGCATGAACTCACAACAAATGACACACCTGCAAATCAGTCTGACTTCTGCTGTTGCCGTATCCATAAAGCCGATACAGAGAAGTTTTTATTTACATGATGAGTCGGGTGTGTCTTGACCTCTGCGGCGGAGGCTCCGTCGAACCCCTGAGGCTGACTCACCGAACCCCTAGGGTTTGATGGAACCCAGTTTAAGAACCACTGCATTATACTGATTGACCAGAAGCAAACTTGATGTTTCCCTAAACAGATGGACCAACATGAAAACATCTTGCTGAGCACTCTCGACATCAAGAACGACATGGGGATTACAGAGCTGGCCCTGGGTCTGAACGACCCCCGGAACACCATGCTAACGTACGACAGCTCCACCCTGCAGTACCGCAAAGCAGGGCTGGCCCGCCATAACTTTGGCCGAAACACATTGGAGCGCCACATGACTCAGAAGAAGAGTCGACTAAGGAGGCGCACCTCGCAGCTAAAGATCAACATACCAGACTTGACTGATGTCAACTCCATAGACAAATGGTCGAGGATGATCTTCCCAACGGTCTTTTCCTTCTTCAACATCATTTACTGGCTTTACTATGTCAACTAAAAAGGAGGACTGCAGAAAGAAAAATAACTTCAAAATGTCTTATATGTGTTTAATTTAAGTATTTATGTTTGTGTCTTGTAAAACTGGACTGACACTACGTCCAGGACCGGATACATCATGTCTTGGAATGCCACATTTTGCTGACTTACACATGAAAACCTTATAGAGGGAAGATAAAACAAAAGGTGCCTGTTCTAAAATATTTTTTTTTAGAATTGACACATATTGGTTTTTCATACTTTTTTTGTATTAACTATATTTGCAGTACAGTATGTTATTGCCAAACTATATACACGTTTAAATGTATCAGGTCATCTGAGATGAATACTAATACAATTTTTATGTTAATAATTTATTCTAACATATTGTAAATACTATTTTTCGGACACTCTTTATTTATCATTTGACTAATACAATAATAACACAGTTATGAATAAGCATTGGAAGTTGTATTGATTTAGTGACATTTGACTAAGTTTACACTGTAGGCCAAAGTAGCCCAAATCTGATTTTTTTTCATCAGCTGACTGGTTACACTGCAAGTAAAATGTGGTCTTTATCAGACTCCAGTATAAACGCGCACAGGCCCCAATGTGGCCCCAACGTCACTTCCATGCGCAGTTCGATAAAGTAAAAACAATGGAAGTAAACCGGATTCCGTAAATGAACAAAGAAGTTGCTACTACTACTACTTTGCAAAATAAAAGTCGCCACACCTTAAAAAACGAGTTTGGTTTTTTTTTACGTGAAAATAAATTAAAGTTATAAAATGTATGAATGGATATATATAGTGTAATATATTTGGGAGGGTTCCAAGTTTTTTTATGGCTGTTAAGTACAGGAAACACTGACATCAGCGTGGATCTACGTTAACTTTATTTTTCAACAACTTACGTAATATACGCAACATGCAAATACGCTACTGCGTACGCGTCAATTTCAGTCCTTCAACAATTGCTATTTCTTTGGAATCAAAGTATATTTTATATATATATATATATATATATATATATATATATATATATATATATATATATATATATATATATATATATATATATATATATATATATATATATATATATATATATATATATATATATATTAAATATAGTTTATAATTTGCGCATTATTGACGCATGATGCACCGAAAATTTGGCTACAGAGAAAATACTTTGCTCAGCGAAACCGGATGTTGTGATGACATATCCACTTTTGCTGAAGGGCAGCGTCTTTTTTAGTGCACAGGAATGACGTAGCGTGCCCAATGATGACGTAAAAGTCCAATTCTGGTCGCATTGTTGTTTAGACTAAAGTCACATTTGGAAAGATCAGATTACAATCGGTTTCAGATTTTAAGCAATTCGGAGCGTCTAGACTGGCAAAGAATATCCGATCTGTGACACTTGCAGTGTAAACTGGGCCAAAGAGAAATTCATCCAGTAATATTTCTGTAAAGACAAACAACTGCATACTAGATGTACTAATAAGTAAAGAAATTAGCTTTGCACACATACATAAAAGCACAAACCTTAGCTCATTATATCCATTCCTAAAATGATGTATTCCTCTTGCTGACAAGGCTGTGTTTCAATCAGGTCATTATAAGAACAGTAAGTTGAAAATAATATAATTTAAAAATATACATTTCAGTGTCCTTTCGCATTTACAAAGGGAAATTGTATATAAACGTTTTGCACACAAAATGCTAAAAGCCATAGAGGCTGCACCATTGGTACAACGCCGGTATACTGTAAGGCTCTAATTAACTGGAACTTCAGTAGAACGTGAATAATTAAACATGTTAACATTTTCTTTTAAATAATATACAATTAAAACCAAAAAGGTTATTTCAAATATTTGAGAATGTTTTGTTTTTTCTATTTACTTCCATTTGTTCGCTAATTAAATACCTCAGTGGGGCTTTAATACAAAAAAAATGTAGTTTGTTGATGTAGAATTTGAAATATAAAAGTAAAACCCAAATACCTTCCAAAACTGACATTTCAATCCACAATGTAGACTTTGACCCTTTGACTTGGCAAAGGTATACGGTCTGTTTTAATGGCTACAGTCAATATCAGATTTTAGAAAATCTAGCTGTTTATGTTCTGTAACGGACACATCATCCTACTTTGTGTTTTCAGGGGAATTTTGTATGTTTATGTATGTTGGTTTTTCATAGAGTCAGAAAAACTAACAAATACATTTCCCGTGTTTACCTAAAACACAGAAGATGAACATTTATTTTGTCTCAGTGACTACTAGGGTTGGGCGATGTGGCCTAAAATCTATTTTGTGATATGATTTGGAGCCCACTGCGATAACAATATTAATGTAACTATTTCAAAACAAGTTACAAAGCCTAATAATTTGGCAGCCGATGTATGCACTAACACTTGTATTATTATTTACTGTTAATAGCCGGTTGCTTTCTGTTGGAAAGCTACATGGTTCTATTCACTATTCTGTTAAAATGTAACAATATCTTATTATTCTGTTGAGTGGATATTACAATATGACACCTTTGGGTATGACCCAATACAAAGCAGTTACAGGGGCAGTATTGGCCATACCAATGCTCACACCTGTGAATTTAAACACAATCATAATCAGATAGAAAACACAGAGGATGGCAGTGCGACAATACAAATTAAATATCCTTATTCACTTCCATTACATACAATATTTTGAGCAAAATAAACCCAATACTTCAAAAATAACTAAACATAAGCAACAAATTCTATTGGCTCTGACTTAAATCCGTTGTTTTTTTGCACTTAAAGCTTTCCTGAGTTTGTAAACAATAACATAGGTGAAAAAAACTATTTTGAGATAGTAAAATCTTGATCTAACCGTATGCAGATAATATACTTATTGTATCCTCCGACACTATATACCAGGGGTCACCAACGCGGTGCCCGCGGGCACCAGGTAGCCCGTAAGGACCAGATGAGTAGCCCGCTGGCCTGTTCTAAAAATAGCTCAAATAGCAGCACTTACCAGTGAGCTGCCTCTATTTTTTAAATTGTATTTATTTACTAGCAAGCTGGTCTCGCTTTGCTCGACATTTTTAATTCTAAGAGAGACAAAACTCAAATAGAATTTGAAAATCCAAGAAAATATTTTAAAGACTTGGTCTTCACTTGTTTGAATAAATTCATTAATTTTTTTACTTTGCTTCTTATAACTTTCAGAAAGACAATTTTAGAGAAAAAATACAGGATTTTTAAACACATATACCTTTTTACCTTTTAAATTCCTTCCTCTTCTTTCTTGACAATTTAAATCAATGTTCAAGTAAATTTATTTTTTTTATTGTAAAGAATAATAAATACATTTTAATTTAATTCTTCATTTTAGCTTCTGTTTTTTCGATGAAGAATATTTGAGAAATATTTCTTCAAACTTATTATGATTAAAATTCAAAAAAATTATTCTGGCAAATCTAGAAAATCTGTAGAATCAAATTTAAATCTTATTTCAAAGTCTTTTGAATTTATTTTAAAATTGTTGTTCTGGAAAATCTAGAAGAAATAATGATTTGTCTTTGTTAGAAATATAGCTTGGTCCATCCATCCATCCATCCATCCATTTTCTACCGCTTATTCCCTTTGGGGTCGCGGGGGCGCTGGAGCCTATCTCAGCTACAATCGGGCGGAAGGCGGGGTACACCCTGGACAAGTCGCCACCTCATCGGTTGGTCCAATTTGTTATATATTCTAACAAAGTGTAGATTGGATTTTAACCTATTTAAAACATGTCATCAAAATTATAAAATGAATCTTAATCAGGAAAAATTACTTATGATGTTCCATAAATTATTTTTTAAATTTTTTCAAAAAGATTCGAATTAGCTTGTTTTTCTCTTCTTTTTTTCGGTTGAATTTTGAATTTTTAAAGAGTCGAAATTGAAGATAAACTATGTTTCAAAATGTAATAGTCATTTTTTTCGTGTTTTCTCCTCTTTTAAAGCGTTCAATTAAGTGTAAATATAATTAATTATTAATAATAACATAGAGTTAAAGGTAAATTGAGCAAATTGGCTATTTCTGGCAATTTATTTAAGTGTGTATCAAACTGGTAGCCCTTCGCATTAATCACTACCCAAGAAGTAGCTCTTGGTTTCAAAAAGGTTGGTGACCCCTGCTATATACTATGGAGTATAAGGAATTTACATGATTTACTACAATGGAGGTGATGTCTAGTTGGCCGCTACATTGCCTCGAGGACGCGGCTTTTTAACTGTGGAGGGACAATAGCCGCCAGCTCTTTAGCAAAGATGCTACATTGCGTTGAGGATGCGGTCGTTCCCTTGTTGCTGTCAAATCTACGGGACACAGATAGAATGTGCCATCAACATGCATTATCACCGTATTATTAAAAGCTCTATCGTCCACCAAATGTATATAATTTGAATCATATATTGTCTATATCGCACAACCCTATGACCACTTAAAGGCCTACTGAAATTATTATTTTTTTATTCAAACGGGAATAGCAGATCCATTCTATGTGTCATACTTGATCATTTCGCGATATTACCATATTTTTGCTGAAAGGATTTAGTAGAGAACATCGACGATAAAGTTCGCAACTTTTGGTCGCTGATAAAAAAAGCCTTGCCTGTACCGAAAGTAGCGTGACGTCGGAGGTTGAAGGGCTCCTCACATTTCCCCATTGTTTACACCAGCAGCGAGAGCGATTCGGACCGAGAAAGCGACGATTCCCCCATTAATTTGAGCGAGGATTAAAGATTTGTGGATGAGGAACGTAAGAGTGAAGGACTAGAGTGCAGTGGAGGACGTATCTTTTTTCGCTCTGACCATAACTTAGGTAAAAGGGCTCATTGGATTCCACACTTTCTCCTTTTTCTATTGTAGATCACGGATCTGTATTTTAAACCACCTCGGATACTAGATCCTCTTGAAAATGAGAGTCGAGAACGCAAAATGGACATTCACAGTGACCTTTATCTCCACGACAATACATCAGTGAAGCACTTTAGCTACAGAGCTAACGTGATAGTATCGTGCTAAAATGCAGATAGAAACAAAAGAAATAAGCTCCTGACTGGAAGGATAGACAGAAGATCAACAATACTACTATCAGGAGACACCGAACCAAACACTGGACATGTAACCACACGGTTAATGCTGTGCCGCCTGTCGAAGCCTAGCAATGCTGTTGCTAACGATGCCATTGAAGCTAACTTAGCTACGGGACCTCGTCAGAGCTATGATAAAAACATTAGCGCTCCACCTACGCTAGCCCTCATCTGCTCATCAACACCCGTGCTCACCTGCGTTCCAGCGATCGACGGCGCGACGAAGGACTTCACCCGATCATCGATGCGGTCGGCGGCTAGCGTCGGATAGCGCGTCTGCTATCCAACTAAGTCCTCCTGGTTGTGTTGCTGCAGCCAGCCGCTAATACACCGATCCCACCTACAGCTTTATTCTTTGCAGTCTCCATTGTTCATTAAACAAATTGCAAAAGATTCACCAACACAGATGTCCAGAATACTGTGGAATTTTGCGATGAAAACAGAGCTGTTTGTATTGTGATACAATGTGTCCCAATACTTCCGTTTCAACCATTGACGTCACGCGCAAACGTCATCATACATAGACGTTTTCAACCAGAAGTTCCCCGGGAAATTTAAAATTGCACTTTATAAGTTAACCCGGCCGTATTGGCATGTGTTGCAATGTTAAGATTTCATCATTGATATATAAACTATCAGACTGCGTGGTCGGTAGTAGTGGCTTTCAGTAGGCCTTTAATATTTCAGGTGTCTACAAAAACATAGCCACGATGCTCTGTCTATAAATGACTAATTAGTAAAATCATTTCGATCACTCACTTGTTTCTATGATATAATTTCAACTCGAGAAAATTCAGTTTCAACCTGGCAGCCTTGGACCTGATGTTTACATGCAATCATCAGGGTCATGACCTTGTGCTATGGAAGCCACTGACATTTGCACACAGACGTTTTGCTGTTTTTTGTTTGTCGTTTAAAACAACACATACCTTTATCTTTGATAAATGAGTTTATTGTATAAGTAAGGAAAAAAATATATATATCATATTAAGTTGTATCCGAGAAAATTATGTTTTATATAGGTAAATATGATTTTAACGCCCATTTGAGATAATGTTCCTAAAGTCAATTCTAGCTAAGTATGTAAATATCAGATATAACCTTACTAATCAATTGGAATATGTAATTGTTGTGAATAAATACATGATTGTGAGCTTTCTACAGAACTGAACAATATGAGAATCCCAGTGTAATTTATATTTTATCATAAGAACAATGCATAGGCTGATGTGGGAAAAAATGTACATAGTATATTTTACAGTGTCACTTGATCACTTTTTGTTCCAAACTATTTTGGTTGGTTTTGCCAAACATGTAATAATGAATGTAGAATATATTATTTTGCAGCTAACATGTTTTTTTTTTGTTTTGCAGTATTTGTTGCACCAGGAATTAGCTAAACAAAACTGTACCTTGTTTTCACTCACAAGCAGTAGCCCCGAATTTGAATCATCTCAGGTCACGGCGATGCACACTACTGAAAATATAACAATTACACACAAAAAACTTCAAGGACAGAGAACTTGTTTAAGATGTTTCTGTGGAAGATTTGTGTTGTATCACCGTTAATATTGTTTACAAGTGTTTTACTACATACGGTACACTAAGTATACGTTACGGTTTCAATCTAAACAAAAAACATCAGCCATTTTAAATATGTTCAATTTTAGTCATCATTATTTACGAAGGAGTAGTAGGGCCACACTGAAAAGGAAACCTTAATCATATTATGACAGTAGTCATAATATTACTAGAGTATCACCGAATTCCAAGAATAAATGGTATTTTTTTTCGAGAAAACATTATGTGATATTACGAGCGCTGATCTTTTTTTTCTAATATTATTGCTTTTTTTCTTGAGAAAATGTTTTTAATTAATTCCCTTAATTTTACAGTTGTTATGTTTTCCTCATGTTGTAACTTTTCAGTGCTGCCCTAATACTGCTTTGTAATAATTGGTAGTAGTTATTAGTGAATGTAAGATCACAAGGAGTATGTTTTAGTGAGAGTGCACTGTGCATATTTATCTTTTCATTTGTATGTATTTCCTTCTCAGAGTACACTGGCAACTGGCATGTAAGTAAGGTCTACTTCAAGTTCAAACACTTTAATATGTCTTTGTACTTCACAGCATTTTTGTTTCATATATTTTTATACTTGTGTAAAAAAAAAAAATGCAAAGACTGCTCTTTGGCAAAACCTTGTAAATTTAAATTTCACATATTTATACTATACAAAGTGACTACTGTATATTGTCCTTAAGGGGCTCTGAAAGCGGATTAACATGTATGCTCTTGAAAGCCTTTCAGAAACCCTTGTAAAAAAAAAAGGAAAAAAAAAAAGAAGATTCTTTGTGGTTGTCAATGGATTTAAAAACGGCTCTTAAGGCTTGTGGAAATGTTTTGGAATGGTCTCTAGAGGAGAAAGACAGACTGACAGCCTAAAAGCCTAAATGACTCATCTTGGTGACAGTGTACTTTTGCACACACTCACAGAAGAAGCCTTAGACTCGTGCTGCCCTGGACTACTTTTAATCCGAGCGGCGTCAATCCTTCTTACCTTCTCAACACCATCCACCTCGAACAAATCTTTGTATGTGACCCTCACAGAAACATTCCCAGGAACTCAGAACTGTACCAGCTCTGCCTCCAAGGTATTCCCTGTAAAAGCCAATGTCTGTCTCTACAATGAAAAAAAAAACATGGAAATGATAACATCATCAATAAATATTGTATACAGTTCCATTTGTACATTTTAATTACTGCAAACCGCATTTCATATAAATATTTTCTTCATATCTAGTATGTTTTTATTATCTGAAAACACCAAATATACAGAAGTTAAAGCCACTTATTGTTGATGCTGTTCCACGCAAATACACCTTGCAAAATATTCAGTTGATTCAACAATGACCACATTTTTTCATGTTCAATTAAAAATTTAAATTATTTGAAGAAGACGTACACTACCGTTCAAAAGTTTGGGGTCACCCAAACAATTTTGTGGAATAGCCTTCATTTCTAAGAACAAGAATAGACTGTCGAGTTTCAGATGAAAGTTCTCTTCTTCTGGCCATTTTGAGCTTTTAATTGACCCCACAAATGTGATGCTCCAGAAACTCAATCTGCTCAAAATAAGGTCAGTTTTGTAGCTTCTGTAACGAGCTAAACTGTTTTCAGATGTGTGAACATGATTGCACAAGGGTTTTCTAATCATCAATTAGCCTTCTGAGCCAATGAGCAAACACATTGTACCATTAGAACACTGGAGTGATAGTTGCTGGAAATGGGCCTCTTTACACCTATGTAGATATTGCACCAAAAACCAGACATTTGCAGCTAGAATAGTCATTTACCACATTAGCAATGTATAGAGTGTATTTCTTTAAAGTTAAGACTAGTTTAAAGTTATCTTCATTGAAAAGTACAGTGCTTTTCCTTCAAAAATAAGGACATTTCAATGTGACCCCAAACTTTTGAACGGTAGTGTACGTTAATGCAAAGTAAAGCGACAAAGCAATATCGAGCGATGTAGCTTTAAACTATATTGTAGACAAGATTAAATCTACAGTTTCTCTACAAATTGGGTAAAATCAATGCCAAATTAATCCTTAACAAACTTAATATGATTCTAGTCTGATTTATTGCAAAATGACTGAATATCATCTACATAAAAGATGATACCGGTGTCATACTTTTTGCCTGGTTACTAAC
This sequence comes from Entelurus aequoreus, assembly GCF_033978785.1. Taxonomy (NCBI): domain Eukaryota; kingdom Metazoa; phylum Chordata; class Actinopteri; order Syngnathiformes; family Syngnathidae; genus Entelurus; species Entelurus aequoreus. The sequence goes on along the minus strand of NC_084735.1, from coordinate 67,665,724 downwards.
TGGAATGCAATATTAAAACGCATGGAAATGCTGTTTTAAATTTGAAGTAACATATACAATTTTTCTTTTTGACAATTGTATTCATTTTGAAGTTGTTTATGGAATAGCCCCCCAACCCACCTAACACATACTGTACATTAATGAGGACGGATACAGGTTTTGGCACCAGAGCCTCCTCCAGAGAAAACCTTTCCACCCCCAACAGAAAAACAACCTTTGGACAGTTCTGTCAGTCCAAGGAAGTAGTTTTTGGAATAGCCTCCCAATAAATACTTGAGAATGTCACACTTTCTGAACTTTTACAAAGCATCCTAAACTATGGCATGAGGATTTCCAGTCGAGTCATCACTTTCACAAATTGTATTTTTTATTTATTTATTTGTATGTTTTAAAATTTATATTGTCTTTTTTTTTTTCTGTGTTCCTGTTTTTTCTGTTTCAGGACTACAGATAATCTGGCTAATTTATAGTCTGTAAAGTCTGAAAAAATATTAATAACAACTGGACTGGGCTTAGAACGCCACTGGTTCCGTCAGCAACACTCCCAGAAAGACGTCGACAAAGAAAATAATACCAACTCATGACCAAAAACAAATGCAATATATGTTTATAGATTATATACTTTAACTTGTGAATCCCTCAAAAATGCAAAGAAGACCATCTGTTGAGAACAAAGAAACCTTCATATTTCACAACCACAGTTCTGAGCTCCTAGAACTTGGTAATGCTCTTAAAGGATAGTTCTTCATGGCATTGTAATAAGCACCACACAGTCGAGGTCATCTCTTTTTCCGGGTTCATTTTCTCACTAAGCTCCAAATCTTCTGAGTAATATGATTGTCAAATGGAATAAGGCGGGCACATTTTTTTTTCTCCACCCATAGGTCGAAATAGCAGCAACCAGAGTACTGTGAGGTTGAACGTGTCTTTACTTCACTGATTTCATTTTCTCAAATCTTTTCTGAGTCTTTCACCATTTGTGGAAAAACTCCAGAGCTACAGTAATAGTTTCTTGCCGTGATGTGGGATCTGAGCCGAGGATGTCGCTGTGGCTTGTGCAGCCCTTTGAGGCACTCGTGATTTAGGGCTATATAAATAAACTTTGATTGATTGGTGATTTTAAGTAATGTATGGTTAGTTTGTTGTAAGTCTGATCACCTGCATGCACCCCACATCTGCAGTCACCTTCAAGGTTTCTCATTGTTCCCTATGGGTTGAGTTTTTTCTTGCCCGGATGTGGGGTGAGAGCCGAGGATGTCACTGTGGTTTGTGCAGCCCTTTGAGGCATTTGTGATTAAGGGCTGAAGGATGATTGACTGATTTAACTTACAGTTGTGATGTCACGATCGATGACTTGCCTGCTGATGGCACCATAGGAGTAAAATTCAAATGAGTCCTCTTCACTTTATCCCAGGTGTACACATATTACAATGTGGAACAATGTAAAAGCCACACATTTTGGTTTTGTTTTTGGCGAGAACTACTGACTTCCTAATCGGGAGAGAAAAAGCATTTGATTGGCCGTCCTTCATAATCAGAATCAGAATCAGAATCAGAATAGTTTTATTGCCATTGTTTGAGAACGGGTTCACAAACTAGGAATTTTTCTTGGTGCAATCGTGCAACATAAAACACATATAACACATATTTGGTAATAAAAAGAGCTGTAACTGAGCTATCAGATAGACTTAGAAGGAATGCAACTGTTAGGAGTTATTGTTCATTTGCCTGATGGCAGAGGGGAAAAAACTGTTCAGGTGGTGGGAGGTGTAGGTCTGGATGGAGCGTAGTCTCCTGCCTGAGGGGAGAGGGGAAAATAGTTTGTGTCCAGGGTGAGAAGAGTCAGCTGTGATCCGACCCACACGCCTCCTGGTCCTGGAGGAGAACAAGTCATGGAGGGATGGGAGCGTGCAGCCAATCACCTTCTCAGCAGCACGTACGATGCGCTGCAGTCTATTCTTATCCTGGACTGTGGCACCGGGGAACCACACTGTGATGGAGGAGGTCAGGATGGACTCTATGATGGCTGAGTAAAACTGCACCAGCATCTCAGTCGGCACCTTAAGTTTCCTCAGCTGCCGCAGGAAGTACAGCCTCTGCTGTGCCTTCTTGATGAGGGAGCTGATGGTCGGCTCCCACTTGAGGTCCTGGGTGATGGTGGTGCCCAAGAAACGGAAGGAGTCCACAATGGGGACGGGGGTGGGAGAGTCAATCAGGGTGAGGGGGGATGGTGGGGCTGTGACTTTCCTGAAGTCCATGATCATCTCCACTGTTTTCTGGGCGTTCAGCTCCAGGTTGTTGAGGCTGCACCAGGACGTCAGCCGGTCCACCTCTCTCCTGTAGGCGGACTCATCGCCATTCGAGATGAGCCCGATGAGGGTGGTGTCATTTGCAAACTTGAGCAGTTTTACGGATTGGTGACTGGAGGTGCAGCAGTTTGTATACAGGGAGAAGAGCCAGGGGGAGAGTACACAGCCCTGAGGAGTACCAGTGTTTGTGGTTCGACTGTCCGAGACAATCTTCCCCAGCCGCACGTGCTGTCTCCGGTCTGTCAGGAAGTCATTGATCCAACTGCAGAGGGAGTCGGGCACGCTGAGCTGGTAGAGCTTGTCTTGTAGCAGTCCAGGGAGGATGGTGTTGAAGGCAGAGCTGAAGTCCACAAACAGGATCCTAGCGTAGGTTCCTGGGGAGTCCAGATGCTCCAGGATGAAGTGGAGGGCCAGGTTCACTGCATCATCCACAGACCTGTTAGCTCTGTGGGCGAACTGCAGTGGGTCCAGGAGGGGGGCGGTGATGTCCTTGAGGTGGGGCAGGACCAAGCGCTCAAAGGACTTCATGACCACAGACGTCAGCGCGACCGGCCTGTAGTCATTTAGTCCTGTGATCCGTGCTTTCTTGGGGACAGGGACAATGGTGGAGGTCTTAAAGCAGGACGGCACGCGGCATAGCTCCAGAGAGGTGTTAAAAATGTCAGTGAAGACAGGAGCCAGCTGGTCCGCACAGTGTCTGAGAGTGGAGGGGGAGACACCATCCGGCCCGGGGGCCTTCCACGTATTCAGCTTCAAGAACTGCTGGCGTACATCCTCTTCTTTGATGGAGAGGGCCTTTACAGTCCTATGATGTTTTTGGAGTCCTGTGATGTCCTTGGAGTCCTTGAGTCCTTTAACTCCTTTAATGAAGTGCTGGAATTGGTGGGGAGGGTGATGGTGGGGGGAGCATGGCTTTGATGAGCTGAAGGCCGTTCATGACGACAGTAATGTGTGTTGAGGCCCTGAGCGAGAGTCCGGTCATTCAGGGCCTGGGGGATTTTGGGCTTATAGTTCGTAAGGGCCCTTAGACTTCTCCAAACTGCCGCAGAATCATTAATAACTAACTCCTGCCCCTCTTTCAATGTACGCCATTATAGAGCTGTGATTGGATATACTCCGAACTTGTCCCACCCATCGACAAGACAAAAATAAACATGATTGGATTACGTTTAATTAGTTAGTAGAGCGGCCGTGCAAGCAACTTGAGGGTTCCTGGTTCAATCCCCAGCTTCTGCCATCCTAGTCACGTCCGTTGTGTCCTTGAGCAAGACACTTCACCCTTGCTCCTGTTGGGTCGTGATTAGGGCCTTGCATTGCAGCTCCCACCATCAGTGTGTGAATGACTGTGTGAATGGGTGAATGTGGAAATAGTGTCAAAGCGCTTTGAGTACCTTGAAGGTAGAAAAGCGCTATACAAGTATAACCCATTTACCATTTAATTTATGTCAACCTTTTTGGCCCTTGTTTTCATTAAATATCGTCCTATTATTTTCCTGCTCGGATGTAAAATAAATAAATAAATAAAATAAACACCTTCCAGCCCAGGGTGGGCACGGCTTACTTTGCAGGTGACCACGGCCCATGACGCCTGGGCTGCTCCAGTCCCAATAATGGGGGCATTCCTAAAACTTATTTTAAGAACACACAACCACCATTACGGAGTATGTGAGGACGACTTTTTTATTTCTTATTTCTTGTGTATTTCTATTACAACATACTTGACAACAAAGAAAACAATAACGAAAGGAACTTTCGACTTGCAGGAACTTTTGTGGGGCATCTTTGTGCTGAAGAACGCTGATAAGTGGAACTATCTAGTAGTGTCTTTACTATGTTACAGTCTTTAAACAAAATGCAGTTTAATGATGTTTATTATTTTTTTTACAAACTTAATTTCAATACGCAAAGTGACAAGAAGTGGACGGACTCTTTTAAACGTATTTACAGAGGAGGAGTATGAAGCCAGATTCGAAGCAACTATCTCAGTTGTTTATTACTCTGAGACTTTTTTGGATACATTTGAAATAAAGGAGGCAGTACACGAGTGGAACAAAGGTAAATCACGTCAAGTGTTCACCTTTTAGTTTGTTACTTGTTGTAAAAAATCGTCAGTGACACTCCATGTGTGTCGTTATTAGCCTCAACTCAAGTTGAAATGGACCGTATGAACTCACCTGACCACCATTAATTCATCATTCACTGAGAGGACGACTCTTTGACTCTTAGACACTGAGGACAAAAAGCCTGACTTTTTATGAACTTTTTATTTGTTTTTAAATCATATTGTTTTGTATATTATTGCTTTGTATTTAATTTACTTGCACTTTAGTAAAATAAATTACCTAAGGTTGTCTGTTTATTTACATCAGGGGTCTCAAACTCAATTTACCTGGGGGCCACTGGATGCAAAAACTGGGTGAGGCTGGGCTGCAAGAAAAGATTTCTTAAAAAAAATCTAACATGCACTTTTTAATGAATGTTACCTTCTTTGAATGGCTTTCCCGCCCTAGCAACCATCTCACTCACCGTGTAGCTAGCTTTGACTGCTGCATTGCTCTTTTCGGTTGCTTTCTTGAAGAAATCTTGTTGCCTCAGTAGACTGGTTTTAAAATTTGCAACCCGGATCACTCTCTCATCTCCCTGGTATTTTGCATACTCCTCAGCATGTCTAGTTGTATAATGACGTTTCAAAGTGTATTCCTTGTGCACCGCAACTTTCTCTGTGCAAATAAGACACGTCGGGGTGCCCATGTGCTCAACAAAGGAATATTGCATCTCCCACTTTTCCTGGAATTGTTTTTGCTCATCGCTAACCTTTCTCTTCACTGCAGGCTTTGAAAAAGACATGTTTGGTGTTGTGGAATATATTTGTAATTAGCCGACGCACGGAGAATAATGTTATTTCCACAATGTGTGTCGTTCCGCTTTTCCTCCCTACAGCAACACAACGGTCGCCGGAAAGTACCGTTATAGCGAGCGCAAAAAAGTGACGGCTCCCGCAGTGTTATCTGGCGTCATATAAACTCAGTGTGACCTGTATGTCTGTTGATCAAGTATGCCTTGCAGTCACTTACGTGTATCTACAGAAGCCAAATACAACATGTGACTGGGCTGTCACGCTGTTAGTACAGGTTGTAGAGGACGCTAACGGCAGTGCCATCACGGCACACCCTGAAATACGGGAGGGTTGGCAAGTGTGACGCTGTCAAGTGCCATTCATATAAAACTTGCGGGCCGCACTAACATTACATTTTCATATTAAGGTGCGGGCCGCAAAATAACGTCTCGCGGGCCGCAATTGGCACGCGGTACGTGTGTCTGAGACCCCTGATTTACATGCTATCAGTGTAGAAATATACGAAACCACACCTACATACTGTATAAACTACCCTGAACTGTGAAATGCGGTGGAAACACAAACCACACACTTCTACAGGAACCTATATTTCTAGAAATTAGCGGTTGCAGGAACTTAAAGTTCCCGGACCTTTGGTGGAAAAGGGCCAACCCATAGTGATCTACATTAATGGGCCTGCTGTGTCGATGTGGATCTCGTTCTCTTTGGCCTTCTTTATCATTTAATTTATTGTTTTGAAATTGTCACTTTAAATCATGTGTGCTACAACATGCATGTTGGGTCTCTGCCTGCTGGAAATGTTTTTTTTTTAACGTTTTTTTCTCCTCAACCACAGCAGCAAAGAGCCAACCCAAAAAATCTTAGCAAGTCTTTTTTTTTGTTTTGTTCCCCTCATTATCTTTTCATGTGTGCCACTCTTGTTCTCTCGCAAATCCTTTTGACTGCGCTTGTTTTGTTCTCGCCTTGCCGTCGTCTCTGTTTCATCACATTTCCATTACAGTTTCACCAGTTTTAAAATCCGCCTGCTCTGCGCCACGTGCCTTACTATGATGAAGGGGGGGATCCAGCAGCTGTAGGCTATAACAATGTGATTGCTCATCGAGTACATGGAGCTCCACAGTATTAAAGGGACGTTTCATAGCTAGTCTTTTAAAAGGAGTCTGTTCTGAGTGCATAAAAAGCCATGAATTGTAAAGAAGACTTGATTAGCAATACATTGGCTACCATTCTTAATGTACTTATGGTAGTTTTCCATGATTTCAGATCCCATCTAAACACCTTTATTAGTAACTATCTCACCACAATATTTAAAAGGGACTCACAATCCCCATGTGAGACAAGAAGACATATGTCTCTCTTCTTTGTGAATTTTAAATGGTAAAATACATTGTATCCACTTTAAAATAATTCTCCTCACTTTCAAAGCCATCCATAACCTCTCTCCATCTTATCTCTCTGACCTGATCCATGTCGCCACGCCCTCATGTTCCCTAAGATCCTCTTCATCCATCCATCTGACTGTCCCTTTATTTAAACTGTCCACCATGGGTGCCCGAGCTTTCAGCCGCTCTGCCCCACATCTTTGAAAGTCATTGCCACCAGACCTTCGAAACTTGGACTCAATATCCCTCCTCAAATCAAGACTCAAAACACACCTATTCCTGACTGCTTATTCATTGTAATCATCTTTTCTTCTCTATCTTTGTTGTTGTTATTATTGTTGTTTTTATCCAATTTGATTTTATTGTTTCGATCTTGTACGGTGTCCTTGAGTGCCCAGAAAGGCGCCTTATAAATAAAATGTATTATTATTATTATTATAAAATACGGCTCAAACTAGATAGCTAATAGAGATGCGCGGATAGGCAATTATTTCATCCGCAACCGCATCACAAAAGTCGTCATCCACCCGCCATCCACCCGCCATCCACCCGAACTAACATTTTATCAAAACCACAACCGCCCGCCACCCACCCGTTGTTATATATCTAATATAGACGATGCAAGGCAGAAAGGAGACTGATCTAATGCAGCAGAAACATTCAATGCGTGCCAAAAAATACATAGTTAAATGTTGTTACCCACATACGAAAAACGAGCAGCACTCTTTGAAACAGGCAATTATTCATCAGGCACTGCTGCAGCTGTCACGCCAAATTTCTTCCCCCATACAAAAACCTCCCCCCGCGTCCTTTCTTTCTGCTGCTCGATCGCTGTTTTCTGCTGCATATTTCACTACGTCCAGCTTGTAATCTGCAGTATATGATTTCCTTTTCGGTGCCATTATAGTTCAGTCCTTCTCGGTTTTTATAAGTTACTGCCAACGTTGATGTGGTCCATTTTAATAGCTCCGGCAGTAGCGTATAGCATATAGCAGTTAGCATTGCAAAACCCACAATGCGTCTCTGCCATGACCCGCCCCCGCCAAATTCTTATTGGTTGGCGTGTGTGTGACGATGGCCGCCATTTGCTTCGTCGCTGACGCGAATGAGATAAATAATATTATTTGATATTTTACAAAAATGTGTTAATAATTTCACACATAAGTCGCTTCGGAGTATACGTCGCACCCATAGCCAAACTATGAAAAAAACTGCGACTTATAGTCAGAAAAATACGGTATGTATTTTTTTTTTCTGAATTGGTTCAACCGCCACCCGCCCGAATCTATTTAAAATAAAAAAATTTCGTCATGCATCCGCCCGACCCGTGGATTATCCGCGGAGTCCGCGGTTGTGTCCGCAAACCGCGCATCTCTAATAGCTAACAATGAAGCTAATGGCAGTCATCTATTCTGCCTACAAAGACCTAAAAAAAAACCTCCAAAAATCGCCAACAATACTCCATTTACATGCCGTGGCCTGCATATTAACCAAGTATTAGCAACATTGTTATGACAAGAGCTAACACCGAGGAACTACTTTTACCCTCTGAGTTGGTAAAAGTTTGTGAAAGGTTATAAAAATCATGCTTCTCACTTGTATCGTAGAAGGTTGTGGATATTAGCTAAGAAGTTCATAAACTTTGAAATTGGACTTAGAACCCAAGACACTGCGAGGAAGATACGGCAAGACGGCTGTTTGCTCCCAGCAGTAATTACCTAAGGAGAGAGGATTATGATAAATTAATCATCTAAACGGAGAAGACAAGTATGTGCTGAAAGAGATAAACATCCATCAACCGACATCCCAAGGAGAGCAGACTTTGAACTATAAATGCTTGTTTTATTATGTTTGTGGTTTGTATTCCTTGGACGCAATACTGCTACATGATGCTTAGTGTTTCATTGTATCATAACCTTTTGACGCCCAGCGTCTAAAACTTGTAGCTCATCCTCCATATAGTCAGGCTTAAAAAAGATAAGGTTCTGGATAATAATTTTTCCATTTTTTTGTTGGCCCTCATTAAGTTTGTCATGACCGTAACTACCATTGAGGACACCGAGGTCATGTCCTCAAGGATGATGATATGACTGACTGTAAATGTACTTTGTCTCAGGACGTCGTGTGTGCTGTACAAAACCATGCGAAAATCATCCTCTTTCAATATAGGATCTTTGGTCATGCACGGGCCGTTACAACTCCAACAACGTAACGCAAAGAAGTCCACTTTTACTTTAAACATTACCCGATCTGAAATGTGCTGTCAACATAAGGTTAAAGGCCTACTGAAACCCACTACTACCGACCACGCAGTCTGATAGTTTATATATCAATGATGAAATCTTAACATTGCAACACATGCCAATACGGCCGGGTTAACTTATAAAGTGCAATTTTAAATTTCCCGCTAAACTTCCGGTTGAAAACGTCTATGTATGATGACGTATGCGCGTGACGTCAATAGTTAAACGGAAGTATTCGGACACCATTGAATCCAATACAAAAAAGCTCTGTTTTCATCTCAAAATTCCACAGTATTCTGGACATCTGTGTTGGTGAATCTTTTGCAATTTGTTTAATGAACAAAGAAGACTGCAAAGAAGAAAGTTGTAGGTGGGATCGGTGTATTAGCGGCTAGCTGTAGCAACACAACCAGGAGGACTTTGACTTGGATAGCAGATGCGCTAGCCGACGCTAGCCGCCGACCGCACGGAGGATCGGGTGAAGTCCTTCGTCCTTCCGTCGATCGCTGGAACGCAGGTGAGCACGGGTGTTGATGAGCAGATGAAGGCTGGCTGGCGTAGGTGGAGCGCTAATGTTTTTATCATAGCTCAGTGAGTTCCCGTTGCTAAGTTAGCTTCAATGGCGTCGTTAGCAACAGCACTGTTAAGCTTCGCCAGCCTGGAAAGCATTAACCGTGTATTTACAGGTCCATGGTTTAATAGTATTGTTGATTTTCAGTCCACCCTTCCAGTCAGGGGTTTATTTATTTTGTTTCTATCTGCATTTAAGCACGATGCTATCACGTGAGGTCCGTAGCTAAAGAGCTTCGCCGATGTATTGTCGTGGAGATACAAGTCACTGTGAATGTCCATTTTGCGTTCTCGACTCTCATTTTCAAGAGGATATAGTATCCGAGGTGGTTTAAAATACAAATCAGTGATCCAAAATAGAAAAAGGAGAAAGTGTGGAATCCAATGGACCCTTGTAACTAAGTTACGGTCAGAGCGAAAAAAGATACGTCCTGCACTGCACTCTAGTCCTTTACTCTCACGTTCCTCATCCACAAATCTTTCATCCTCGCTCAAATTAATTGGGTAATCGTCGCTTTCTCGGTCCGAATCGCTCCCGCTGCTGGTGTAAACAATAGGGAAATGTGAGCAGCACTCCAGCTTGTGACGTCACGCTACTTCCGGTAGGGGCAAGGCTTTTTTTTTATCAGCGACCAAAAGTTGCAAACTTTATCGTCGTTGTTCTCTACTAAATCCTTTCAGCAAAAATATGGCAATATCGCGAAATGAACAAGTATGACACATAGAATGGATCTGCTATCCCCGTTTAAATAAAACAAATATTTCAGTAGGCCTTTAACATTAAATCATACTGTTATAACTATTGTTAAAAGTTAAAGCACCAATGATTGTCACACACACACTAGGTGTGGCGAAATTATTCTCTGCATTGCTTTCACCTGAATTAAATTGATGTGAAACAATGTTGATTTAATGCTGTCGTCGGGTCAGTCAGGTGCCGCCCCGCCCTAAATGCAGAACACACACTCTACGTAGGGCTTCTTCATGCATTTTGCATGAAGAAGCACGTTAAAATGTAAATTATTGAATCACAATGCATTTCATATAATATTTTACCCGAAACGTATTCCTGCCCACGTCATGCTCTGTCACTGATTAGATTATTAGAAGAAAATGTCTTCCGGTGGCTCCGTGGCGGTCGTCATTAGTACTTGCAGTGCAAAGCAGAAGATCTTGGCTTCGAACCCTGGTCGTGGTTGAACATTTGGTATGTTTTTTTTAAATTTACGTTTTAATGATGTTAAAATTGTTTAATATGGTAATCTTCAGGATATTAATAAAAAAAATTGGACTGTTACAAAATCATGCTGATTATCAAAGATGTTAGATGAGTGAAAGTTATAGCTCAATTAAACCTTCAGTCATTCTGGAAATTCATTGTGTTGCTCAAAGGAATATAAATTATATGGTGTTGTGATACCCATGATTTCAGCCTTTCATAGTTCCTCTTGGACAACCAATTTTTTCAACCTCTGCATTTGTCAAATCCTAGTTACGACCCTAGTCATGATAGTAGTAGATGGAAATCAATGCACCTAAAAATGCTTAAAATGACCAAAATACAGTTAATATGACATGTTATTATTGAATGTGCCTGTTAATACAATACATACAGCATTTAAACACATTGTTGGAGGTTTTTAACTTGGCTTTTTAGGAGGAATATGTCAGGACTTGGTCCTTGGGGTTTGTTTTCCCAGAATGCAACGGAAAGTTGGCTCGGGCAAGACGTGAATGTGAGTACATTTTTTATTTTACACTAACAAAGGAACAAAAAGCGCGCTCAAGGCGGAAGTACAAACTTGACTAATGAAACAAATACTTGCACGTGACTCAAAGCGTGAAACAGGTGCGTGACATGACAGGTGAGAACTAATGGGTTGCTATGGTGACAAAACAAGAGAGTGAACAACCAGGAACTAAAAAGTGTCCAAAAAACAAACAGCACATGGCCAAACAAAAACATGATCAACACAGACATGACAGAATAGATCAAATTGCCATTACATTGTCAGCTGGCTCTTGCTAGCATTTAGTCACAATTAAGAATGCATAAAAAAGAGAAAGACGTTTGTGTTCTTGTCTTATAGATTGTGAATGATAGACAATATTCCAAAAAAAGGGCGATTCCCATTTAATGAGTTCTTATCGACCTTACTTAACATTACCGTTACTTGACATTTATTCATGCATGTTTAAAACATATACACTAAGAGTAGACTAGAACATTTTATTAAAGAGAATTTCATGAAAAACACATTACGGTAACTTAAAGTTAAAAGAAATGTACAGCAAAAAAGGATCACCTATATTATTTAAAATGAAATACATGGGAATTACAAGACATTTTCATGAGCTACAAGTGGTTTTTGTATGTTTTTGAAAAAAAAGACCTTTTTGGAATGCATCTAAAGTTATGAAAATTAAAAAAATATACATTTATTTTCCACAACTACAGTGGTACCTCTGTTTTCGTACGACCCACTGGTCATATGATTCAACAAAAATATAATAAGCTTGTTTGCCTGGGTATGATTCCACAGACTTGGGTGCCCAACAAAGAATTTCAGGCAATAGTGACTGTGTTTTTTTTAACGAGCATGTCTACCAAATAATCAAATAAATTAGATTAGAATTACATTTTATGAGAATGATTGTTTCAACTTTCGTACAATTCGGTTTTCGTCTGACATTTTGCAGAGGACTGCTAACTAAAACCAAGCTACTGCTGTATTTTATCCTACCTAGCTTGCATTTTTCTTATACATAACATGTTGAGATCTCCAGTACGGTTGCAAATGTGCAGAATATGAACATGGTTAAAAAAAAAAAAAAAAGACCTGTGTTCTGCAGTGGCAGAATGAGCTCATCAATTCGCAGCATGCATGTCACGTGTGTGAAGGAAGAAGGGTACTGTGAAGGCCACATTGTGGGTCGACTGTGCCAGGTGACTCCAACAGGGAGCCCGAGCTGTGCTCAAATGTTGTATGATTTTAAAAAGTATGCATGTATTGATGAGAAAGGCAAGGCAGGGGAAAAAATAACCTAACAGACAGGACCGTCCATCTGTTGAAAATGAAATAATTAGTCACACAAGTACTAAAATACAGTGTGTGTGTGTGTGTGTGTGTGTGTGTGTGTGTGTGTGTGTGTGTGTGTGTGTGTGTGTGTGTGTGTGTGTGTGTGTGTGTTCGAAATAGCTGTGCTGTCACTAGGCAACAATACTGACAGAGAAAAATGAGGATCATGGACAAATGCAACACCAAACGCACACAATCGTTCATGCTTTCATAAAATGTGACGCCATGTATAAAACTCAATCTACACGTATACAAGTGTTTGAACTATAAAAACAGTACATGTTTAGTCTTTTATTGTTCTTTTATAATAATATTTAGATAACTATTTAAACAATTTAAAAATAACCAATGCTCTAGCAAAATGTATAAACCCGTGATTGAATCTCATGCAACAAAATATCACCGATCACCTTTGGTTCATTATAAAAGTAAGCAGGAATTGGATTTTAGCTACTGAGCAAATTTTGCAAAGTAGATTTATGGAATTGCTCTGATTCCATGTCCTAATTAGGGCTGGTATTGCACTTTGTTTTTATTCTTCACCATAAATGCAATTTTAAATGAAGAAAATAATTCCAAGTGAAAGTGTATCGCATCATATCATGACTGCAAATTGCATTAAGGTATTATTTCTTCTTGTGCAAAATATCAACTGTAAATATGTAAGTTATTCTTCCTGGGTTCCTATTTGTTCAGTCAGTTGCCGCCAGATTAAATGTAACACACAGCAATTTTATTGTGAACGCCGGAATTGTGTTCTATGTTTTTCTAGCACACTTGACAACAGTGTGGGTTTGGGGAAATTTACAAACAAAAGTACCTCCCATCTCCCGAGTTACGTCTTTTCTTCATAGTAAGTTTACACATCAGCAGCCACCTTTCAAGACTCTCCGTTACATATCTAATCAATAAAAATAAGAGTTTCATTCAGATGTTTTTGTTGTATGATCATAATGTTGGGTGGTTCACTTTGAGCGCCTCAAAGAGCCGCTTAAAGCTGGCGAGTACAAACAGAAATCCATATCTTTAACATCCTCCGCTGTTGCCATTTCTAATACAAAGTAGCGTACAGTTCTAACTTATATCTGTCAGTAGACTCGCTGAGGAAGCGCTAAAACTACCGGTACAAGTAAATAAAACCGCCCACAAAACGGGGAATCCTAAAGAGACGGTCAGAAAGCAGCTTGAAGATGGTCTGTAAAACCTAATTTATGCAACATTTTGACCCAAAAAAAACACCATTACATTTTATGTAGACCACAAAAAAGTGCTTAACGATTTGGTTCTTTATCGGTTCTTATTTGGAAAAGAAAAATAACAAAAAGGTGGATTAGCATCAATTTTGTTCAGTTAGAGGTAGCATGACCCTACAAAGCCAACCGTGAGGTCTTAAGAGGCACATAGCCTAGAAAAATTAAAATAAAATAAGTATAAGAAATAAATATTCTTCTATAGAATTTAACAAAATTGAACATGAAAATTACACAAGAATGTGACATTTAGTAACATTTTCGAAACTTAAGAAACTATCACAGTGGTTCTTAACCTTGTTGGAGGTTCGGAACCCCGCCAGTTTCATATGCACATTCACCGAACCCTTCTTTAGTAAAAGATAAAAACTTATTTTTTTCAAATTCAAGAAAAATGTTATATGTTTTTTACTGGTGCACCAAATGAACTGTGCATGAACCACAACAAATTACACACCTGCAAATCAGATCGGAAATTAGAGGGAACATTGTTTGGGGGTATCCATTATACGACGATAGGGAGAAGTTTTTATTTACACGATGAGTTGGGTGTGTCTTGACCTCGGCGGCGGAGGCTCCGCCGAACCCCTGAGGCCTACTCCCCGAACCCAGAGGGTACGATCGAACCCAGGTTAAGAACCACTGATCTATCATTACTCTAGAAAATATACTGGTGAATCTAAATAAAATTGAATATTGTGCAAAGGTTTGTTTAGATTTACAAAGTGAAACTAATATATGACATAGGCTCATAACGCGCAACACAACATATTTCAAGCCTTCTTTTGATGCAATGTTGATGATTATTTCTTACTGCTTATGAAATAGTCAATTGTATATCTCAGAAAATATAACGCGTTAATATCACGTATTAGTTTCACATTTGAAGTGAAATTGCTGACATGAACGGACTTTTACACAATATTCTAATTTTATGAGTTCCACCTGTATAATATAATGACTGAGTGAAAATGTGGTTGGAGGAAAACATTCAACTTTTCTCTGACTACAATTGAACATTCACATACCAAAGGAGCATCTACTGTGGCAATTATGTGCAAGCTTTTGACCACAAATTTAGTCACTGCTCGGTGACAACTGTCTTTCCCTGTCGCGGTGAAAGCTAGCGGCAGACGTGAACTGAAGCTATTACTGCCCGCCTCGAAACCAGTCAGAATATGTCTCCTCTTGCTTATCTAAATAAAAAAGCATTCATTTTAATTCAACAGGTAATAGTTAACATTAGAGGCGGTATTAGTACCTTTTGTATTTACACCAGGCGCAGTTCTAAACCGCAACATTTATTTAAATTTATTGTATTCTGTGTCTTCAAATGTTTCAGCATCCTTGATGAAATAGCTACCTTGCAATTATTACAAACGGCGCTGTTGCATTTTTTACTTGTAATATGTCGGCAAACTTTGTAGCGCTGTGTCGCCATATTGCATGTCGCCCGCAAAAATTGTTAAGGGAATCGTTTTATAAAATGGCAAGCGATTCCAAGGAATTTATATAATGGGAACAGTTAAAAACAAGAACCAAAATACCCTGAGGTGTTTAGTTTTTGAATCCCATCCCTATTCAAAATATGACCCTTTTGTAACACTTTAGTATGGGGAACATATTCTAAGTAGCAAAGACTTAATTAAGAGTTATTTGGACACTAGGGGAACATATTCTAAGTAAAAAAGACTTAATTTAGAGTTATTTGGTTAGGGTTAGGTTTAGGGTTAGGGTTAGAGGGTTAGGGTAAAGGTTAGAGGGTTAGGGTTGTTGTATAATAAGGCCATGCAGAATAAGGCATTAATAAGTACTTAATAATGACTAATTAAGAGCCAATATGTTACTAATTTGCATGTTAATAAGCAATTAATTATTGGTGAATATGTTCCCCATACTAAAGTGTTACCGACCCTTTTAATGCGCCTAATCTGGTCTGCCTTTTGTATGAAAATAGACTTAAACTTAGACCAGTTCATCGACAGTGCGCCTTATAATCTGGTGTGCCCTATGGTTGGAAAAATATATTATTACAAACATGCCTTGCCATAAAAAGAAAGCAATAACAATCATGACAAAGTAGATTTTTCTTCATTCAGATTTGTTTCATTATTTTTCATATTATGTTTTGTGCGTTTTGACATGAGTGATGAAACGATTATGTTTCCCTGCTCCTACACAAGCTCCTGATAGGTCCAGACCGACGTGATAGGTAACACATGTAATGTGTGATGTAACATGACAGATTTGCCTCAAATACGCATGTTTTCAAGCACTGGGACCAAATAAAATTATCACATTGGTTGTGAAAATTGGTTGATCAAACACATTGGTAGATCCAATGTAGACTTTCTAATAACTATCTTTTTTTCCCTGAGAAAATCTATTGTCTGCGCTGCAGTATGAGATGCCATCCATCATCTACTAACATCCTTTCATTACACATGAGACAATGATAGTGATTAAGAGTTATGGCCTTTTCTGTGATCCGAGATTTATTTAATATTCACTTCAGGTTTGCTCTTATTTGATATGCATGCCAGAACTATTTGATTTATGACCGTGATGTTCTTATAGCTGCTCTATGTGATATATAATTTTTGGGGGTTTGTTTAAAAAGAAAAAAATAACGTTGAGCATCATTTTTCAGGCAAGTGCAATCGTCAAACTTAAGGACCATGTAAATGGGTGCTAAAAGATTATGTCCTAACTATGCTATTTTTTATTGCACATAATGCTGCATACAAACAAGAGCAATCAGGGAGCTTATAAATTCAACAAGGCTAAATTGTGTATGTATTCACGTATAATTATACAAACACTACTTTTCAGTACAAATTTTCACCAAACTTTTGGAAGAGCTCGACTCATGACGAAACCATTGCCCATTTGCAGTCTTGCAGCCACTAAGGTCGAACTATGAAAAGTAAAAAATACATTCCTGGCTTTGCAACAAACAGGAATTGTTTTTTTATTGGTCAGGACTCCCCATTTATAGTGAATAACTTGCCAATTCACGCCCATGTCTCTGCAAATCCCTATTTCTTGATAGCGGCCATGTTTTTCAATCAGTCTTGCTCAAATGTTGTGTGTAGATCCCCGAGTATTGTGTACACATTTACATTGTGATTACGCTCAAATTATAACATGGACCCGATCAACTAAGATCCAAATATCAAGTGCTAAACAGCGTGAGCAAAATATAAATTTGAGTGTACTATGACTGGGCATGTTGAGTGTGACCAACCAAGACTATGTGTACAATTGATAACAAATATACAAATGGTGCAGGTCGCCTTATTTAAATGTGGTATTTGTGTGTACTATGCAGCTTTCACCATGGAGACACTTATTTTCTTGCTTGCTGGCTCCTCTTCTGTTAGAAGATAGGGGCCAATCGTCCCTAAGAATGATGTGCTCTGTAGTGACTGTACAAGCCAATATGAGCTTTGAAGTTTCTGCCGCATATGGGACAGATCAGACCAGGTGGTAATATACATTTTGGCATGACTCTTCTTTCCAGTCTCCTCCTCCTTTTTTCAAGTATCATAGATGTTCTTTTCTCCTCATACTTTGTCACTCCTTCACTGACTGCAGTTCTCCATGTTATTCTGTCTTTTGCTAGGTCTTCCCAATATGTAGTATCTATTTCACATTGTTTCAAAGTCTTCTTTAAGCAATCCTTGTAGCGTTTTCTCTGCCCACCAACATTTCTTTTCCCTTCATTTAGCTGACAGTACAACCTCTGTTTTGGCAGTCTGTCATCATTCATCCGTATGACATGCCCTGTCCATCGTAGTTGGTATTTAACAATTGTACTCTCTACACTGGGAAGCATGGCCTGTTCAAGTACACTGATGTTTGTTCTCATATCTTGCCACTTAATATTCATCATCTGGCATATACATCGCTGCTGAAACCTTTCAAGTGCTTTGATGTGTCTTTGATATGCTGTCCATGCCTCTGAACCATATAGCAAAGTTGTTATAACAATTGCTCTGAACACTTTGATTTTTGTATCTAGCCTGATGTCATGATTTTGGAACACTCGAGTCTTAAGCTTTCCAAAGGCTGCAGCAGCTTGCCTGATTCTGTGATTGACTTCTGCATCAATGTTAGCATTTGAAGACATTATACTACCAAGGTATGTGAAGCTTTCTACATTTTCAAGAGCCACTTCTTCTATCTTTATTGCTGGTGGTTGCAGGACGATGTCCCTAGGCGATGGTTGGTAGAGTACTTGTGTTTTCTTTGCATTTATTTTAAGTCCAAGTTGTGTGTATGCATAGTTAAATGCATCCAGTATTACTTGCAAATCTTCTGCACTCTGGGCCGCTATTGCATTATCATCGGCATATTGAAATCATACCACTGTGGACCTTGAAACTTTTGTTCTGGCTTGCAGCTTCCTCAGGTTGAACAGTTTTCTATCTAGCCGAAATGCAATTTGAAATAGCTCAGCTGGTATTCGTGAATATGCAATGTGGATCACAACAGAGATAAAGACGGAGAACAGTGTCGGGGCTTTCAAACATCCCTGTTTTACTCCAGTTTTTACTTCAAAAGGAGCAGAATCATGGCCATTCCCAAGTACTGTAGCTGTCATATTGTCATGCATCAATCGGACTATACTGATTATAAATAAATGATAAATGGGTTATACTTGTATAGCGCCTTTCTACCTTCAAGGTACTCAAAGCGCTTTGACACTATTTCCACATTCACACATTCACACACTGATGGCGGGAGCTGCCATGCAAGGCACTAACCAACACCCTTAAGGAGCACAACGAACGTGACTAGGACGGTAGAAGGTGGGGATTGAACCCCAGTAACCAGCAACCCTCCAATTGCTGGCACGGCCTCTCTACCAACTTCGCCACGCCGCCCTGATGAATTTTGGAGGACATCCTGATCTTGCCAGTAATTCCCAAAGTAGTTTCCTGGAGACAGTGTCAAATGCTTTTGTGAGGTCAATAAACGCCATACAGAGGGGCCTATTTTGTTCAATGCATTTTTCTTGGAGTTGTCTCACTGAGAATATCATGTCAGTTGTTCTTCTGTTTGGTCTACAGCCGGATTGAGATTCTGGGAGTATGTCCTCAGCAATGGTCTGAAGTCTTGTGTTGAGGATTCCTGACAGGACCTTACCGGCAGTACTGAGTAGTGATATGCCTCTGTAATTGCCACATTCTGCTCTATCACCCTTTCCCTTGTATATCTTCACAATGTTGGCATTCTTTAGCTCTGGTGGTATTTCTTCCTCGCTCCAAATTTTTAGTATAATTTGATATAGATGTTCTTGTAGTTTGTTTCCACCATGCTTAAATATTTCAATTGGAATTTCAGTCTGGGCCTGCCGCTTTGCCAGCTTTCATTCGTGAGATGGATTTCTTCATTTCTTCCAGGGTTGGTAAGTCTCCTAGGTCCATTTTGATGGTCTGTTGGGGTATGGCATTGAGGACATCCCTGTTATAGACAGTTTGTTGGTTCAGCAGTTCTTCAAAATGCTCTCGCCACTGTGCATTGATTTCTTTGTTGGTCTTCAGAATGGTACCCCCGTCTTTGCTTTTGAGGGGCACCTGACCTTGTATAGATGGTTCATATATCTATTTTGTCGCTGTAAAGAATGCCTTGCAATTGTTGTTATCAGCTAAGAGTTGTATTTCTTCAGTCTTTGACTGCCACCATTTATTTTTCATGCCTCCCACCGTTTGTTGTACATCACTTTTGATTTCTTGATACTGATTTTTCTTTAAAATGGAGTTAGGGTCATTCTTAAGTTGTATGAAAGCTTCCCTTTTTCTATTCATGAGCTGTTGCAGTTATGTGTTGTTTTGGTCAAACCAGTCCTCATGTTTCCTGGTTTTGTACCCAATTGAGTTAACGCATGCTTTTCTGATTGCTACCTTTAATTGCTCCCAGTGTTCTGTGATGTTTGTAAGGGGATTTGTTGGGTATTGTTTCTTCCAGATTTCTTTGTAGTTCCATGGCATGCTCATCTTCCTTTAGACATTCAACATTGTATTTTTTGCTTTGTGGTTTGTTGTGAAATTTTCTTCGAGCCTTTAGTTTTAGCCTCGTAACTGATGCAATCAATCTGTGATCTGACCAGCACTCATCTGCCCGAGTTACAGCTATGGTATGAAGCACATATTGCTGGTCCCTCTTCCTCACTATAATATAGTCAATCAAGTGCCAGTGCTTTGATATTGGGTGTTGCCAAGACACTTTCACGGAATTCCTTTGTCTAAAGATGGTGTTGGTGACTATCAAACTGTGTTCCGCACATTTGGTCAGAAGTAAGGCCCCATTTGCATTGGCTTTACCTACACCATTATGTCCAATTACACCCTCCCATATATTGTGATCTTTTCCAACTGTTGCATTGAAATCACCAAGAATAATACGTTTATCGTGTTGTGGTGTTGTAGAGATGAGCTCATCAAACTCCGCATAGAAAGCCTCCTTAGTTTCTTCTTCAGCACCTAGAGTTGGGGCATATGCACTTATGAGAGTAGCATGTTGGTTGTGTTTTAGGCTGATTCTTAGTCATAAGTCTTTCATTTATACCCATGGGCTTTTTTGTCAGTTGACCAAGTAGTTCATTTCTAATGGCAAATCCTACCCTGTGTGTTCTGGGTTGGTCTGCTGCTTTTCCTTTCCAAAAGAAAGTGTAGTTGCCCTGTTCTTCCCTCAACTGGCCTTCTTCCGCTCTCCTGGTCTCTTGGAGAGCAACAATATCAAAATTGAACTTCTGAAGTTCTCTTGCCACAAAAGCTGTTCTTTTCTCTGGTCTGCCTGACTTTTCGTTGTCCATTAACGTTCGTATATTCCAAGTTCCAAGTTTCATATTCTTGTAAATATCCTTCTTTTTCCTACCGCTTGGGTGGTGCTTCCCTGGGCGCGGCGTCCCAAGCAGAGTAGGCTAAGTGAAACTATGTTTAGGGCAACTTTTCTAGCCCCCTCCCAAAATTGGGTGAGCAGAGTGGATCCTAAATAGGACTGCTCAGTCAGAACACCGCTGACCAACTTGCTTCTTCACTTCGAATCCAGAAGCAAGAATGACATTATAGCAAAATGTTCCCACTGTACGTGTCAATTCTGACTAGGGGATCCCAGCCTCACGAGCCTGCCCCCATTGCCAATTCTTGATCGCCGACAGACTTGTAGTGTGGTATGATGATATAGATGACATAAATGAGATGAGATGAGGTGATGGACGCCTGCGCGTGACTTTTTTTTTATGTATCTGAAGTTGCGCTTCGTCAAACACACAGCACTTGGCAGATTAAGAAGTGGATTCCGTGGCATGAAGAACCAAGCCAAACGGCACTTCTATAGTCTGTTGCAGCCTTCATTCGCCCTCACAGTTGCCTGTTCAGCCGTTGAGGTCTTGTTTTCTGTTAGGGTTGTCTTCCTTCTCCCAAACTTTTCATCATGACTAGTTTACTCCTGGTAGGTGGGTTTCTTGGGTCCTGGGGGTAGTCATGCTTAAAGGTTGGTGTACTGGAACTTGCTAGATGGCCGTTGGCACTCTTGTGCTCATCCGCCCTTTATAGTCAGGTCGCTCAAGAGAGTGCTACTGGCAACATGTAAACTGGTACTACCTATTCCATGGTCGAGTCGTCGGCGACTAAACTGGCTCCCCCATCAACTTGATGGGGAGGGTGGCTAGACACCCAGCAAAACAAAAACAATATCTGTCAAGGGGATGACACTTATTTACTGCACATTCATATCCTCATGTTCCTACCTGTGACGTTTTGTTCTGTTTTGAAACATGCAGCAGACACGTACCACTTTTTTTTTAGGGCATTTTAGGTTTCTACAGCTTCCTATGTCTATAACATACACCTGTCCATGTCATAACCCCACCCCCACCATAGGCCACTTGGTTCACAAATTGACATCAGCAAACCGCTCTCCCACACGACGCAACGCACTCTGACTGCCATCTGCCCTGAACAGTGAAAACCGGGATCCATCCATGAAAATAACACCCCTCCAATGTGTCAGATGCCATCGAATGTGAGCATTAAGACGACAAACTGCAGTCAGGTCGAAACCCGATGAGGACCACAAGCATGAGCTTCCCTGAGACGGTTTCTTGCAGTTTGTGCAGACATTCTTTGGTTATGCAAACCAATTATTGCAGCAGCTGTCCGGGTGGCTGGTCTCAGACGATCATGGAGGTGCACCTGCTGGATGTGGAGTTCCTGGGCTGGTGTGGTTACACGTGGTCTGCGGTTGTGTGTACTGCCAAATTCCCTATAACTCCTTTGGAGACAGCTTCCGGTAGAGAAATTAACATGAGCTCCCTCAAAACTTGCGACATCTGTGGCATTGTGCTGTGTGATAAAACCGCACATTTCAGAGTGGCCTTTTTAATGCGGGCAGCCTAAGGCACAGCTGTGCAATAATCATGCTCTTTAATCAGCATATTGATATGCCACACTTGTGAGGTGGGATATATTATCTTGGCAAAGAAGAAATGTTCACTAACACAGATTTAGATAGATTTGTAAACAATATTTGAGAGGAATAGGTCTTGTGTGTATATAGTATGAATTTTAGATCTTTGAGTTCAACTCATGAAAAATGGGAGCACAAACAAAAGTGTTGCGTTTAATAATAATAATAATGGATTAGATTTTATATCGCGCTTTTCTATTATTAGATACTCAAAGCGCTCACAGAGAAGTGGGAACCCATCATTCATTCACACCTGGTGGTGGTAAGCTACATTTGTAGCCACAGCTGCCCTGAGCTAGACTGACGGAAGCGAGGCTGCCAGTTTGCGCCTACGGCCCCTCCGACCACCGCCTATCATTCATTCATCATCATTATTCACCAGTGTGAGCGGCACCGGGGTAAGGGTGAAGTGTCCCGCCCAAGGACACAACGGCAGCGATTTGGATGTCAAGAGGCGGGGAGCGAACCTGCAACCCTTTAGTTTCTGGCACGGCTGCTCTACCCACTACGCCATACCGCCATGTTTAGTGTAATTCAACGCTTTTTCACGCCATTTTTAATGCCACTTAAAAAAAAAATAATGCCCACGTTCAACCGCAAATGTTTATTAAAAATGATAATCTTAAATAGTTGAAAAATTTACATAAACTAATCTCTTGAATTAGAATTGGCTTGCAAGACTGTTGCATCTGAGAATTTATATATCGTTCTGTAGTAGCACGACAGTTGCTAATGTTAGCCAGGTTAGCTCATGTGTGTTGATTTTGCCATCCAGCGGAGTGGCGGCTATGATGACGCAGCCCTTTTCTTGCTTTCGGACCTCTTGTATTCAGTTTTAAAGCCAGAGACGAAGAAAATATACTCACAGATTTACAATTACAATTTTGTCAATGACCGCCACGCTCTTAAATTAATTTTCATTTATCGTTTGATGGATTGACGTAGTACCTATCGGCTAAGTCCTACGATTGTATTACATATTTAATGCCTCTGGGCATCACATTTAATGCATTTTAATTCCATTTGAGGCGTTCATTTTTTTTTACTTTTAATGCTTTTTAGTGCTCCATGGAAGCCCTACAGCAGTCCTGCTGTGCATCCACATCAAAACCTACTTTTTTAGCATGTTGAAGGTGTGTTCATGGAAAATGCTGGCACTTACTGCAGGTGTCCATTGCATGTTCCAGACGCAAGAAAATGTATTTTGTTTATTAAAGTTGTTTTTACACATATGACAAAACAAACGTCATTAAAAAAACGCCAGCAGACATCAAAATACATCCACTTAATTTGTTTTAATCAGTCCCTTAAGTCTTCCAGCACCTATAAAATTACAAAATGATATTGCTGAATAGACAATATGTCTAATATTTTTATTTTGGAAAGTCTATATACAGTATGTTGACAAGAGTACGTACGAAGAGATGCAATGTAATCGTCTCTTTAAGAAACATAATCCTATGCACACAACCTTAGTAGATCAGCTTTGCGCGTGCTATCAAGTTTGCACGTGTTTTAATACACGCAAACCTTTAGAAGATCAGGCCCTAAGAGTTTTATCGAGTGCATTGAGATACTGTATGTGAGACATTTTAAGTTAATAGCCCTTATGGTGTCAAACT
This sequence comes from Entelurus aequoreus, assembly GCF_033978785.1. NCBI lineage: Eukaryota > Metazoa > Chordata > Actinopteri > Syngnathiformes > Syngnathidae > Entelurus > Entelurus aequoreus. Next base: position 67,641,936 of record NC_084735.1, on the reverse strand, counting down.
TTAGGGTTTCATACCAGTGCAACTTTGTGATGTATTCGTAACAAAAATTATCGTAATTTCCGGACTATAAGCCGCTACTTTTTACCCTCGTTCTGGTCCCTGCGGCTTATACAACGGTGCGGCTTATATACGGCCTCTTCTTCTCCATCACCGACGAAGAAGATTTCGGTGGTTTTAGTACGCAGGAGGAAGACGATGACACAATGATTAAAGACTGACTTTTCATATACCGGTAGGCTGGTTATTTTGATAACGTACATGCGAGCACTTTGTATTACTTTGCACCGTTGTATTGTTTGTACTCTGCACGAATGCTGTTCGCCATGTCAAAGATGTGAAAGTTTGATTGAATGATTGAAAGATTTATAGTTAATAAATGGGACGCTTTGCGTTCCCAAACAGTCATCTCTGTCCCGGCAATCCCCTCCGTGGTAGCAGGAACCCCTATATACTACGGTAATTACACATCAAAACCCTGCGGCTTATAGTCGGGTGCGGCTTATATATGGAGCAATCTGTATTTTCCGCTAAATTTAGCTGGTGCGGTTTATAGTCAGGTGCGGCTTATAGTCCGGAAATTACAATACATCTCCGCTAACAAATACTATGCGAATAAAAACCTTACCTCCTTGTGTTTTTCGGAGATACAAGTCACCATTGAATATGGATTAAGAATTCTGTTTATTGTGTGAAATTGGTTGTATATTGATCTTGAAGCAATTGAGAAAAAAAGGCATTGCTGATTCAGTTAAGTTGTTTGTATTTTAAAGGGGAATTGCACGTTTTTGATTTTATATTTCCCATCGATTACAATTGTTATGTGAGACAACGACACACAATTTTCGCATTTCTGTGCGTTCTAAATATTAAAATACTGCGAGTACGAGGCAGCTAAAAATAGAGCTAAATTAAATTGATCTATTCGGCCTATAAAACAAAAATTGAAAAGCCGCCAACAACGGCACATTTATATTCCCTGACCTGCCTATTAACCAAACTAGAGCAACTTTGTTATTGTAGGAACTACTTTTCTGACATGGTGACACGTTGGCTTGCTCACATACTAGCTGTGTCTCAATTCGGTGGCTGTATCCTTTGCTGTGCGCATTTTTGGGGTGCTGACGTCATCGCCGTGCACAAAGGATGTCCCAATTCAAAAAAGCTCCAAGTGTCCTTCGAATCCCTGAAAATTATTTTCAACATGGTTGCACTATGCGGAGCAGAAAGAGCAAATTTAGAATGTAAGTATAGTTTTATTTATTAGTTTAAAAACAACATGTCAAGCTGGTGTCACAGCAGTGATATATATTTGTGTTAAAATGAGACCTCAATTATCTGTGTTCTTTGCCCCGAGGGAGAGCCATATATCCAGCCTTTGTAGACGGCTTTGTGCCCAGAGTTTATTTCAACATTCGGAGTAAAGCCTTCCACATTTTAATTTACTCTTTTGGACCGCAATAAGTTGACTTACGTATGTCTTATTTATGTGTGGTCGGAATAGTCAAGTATTGTAAATATGTGCATCAATGTACCAATATTAGTCAATGCTGTAATATGGACAAGTTGCCACCAACACAAAAAATAGACAAAACCATTCACACTCACATTCATAAACTAGAACAAATTTAGTGTTGCCTATCAGCCTTTCCCTAGGTGCATGTCTTTGGAGGTGGAAACTCCACACCGAAAGACAGAATTGCACCCAGGACCTTCTGGCTGTGAGGCACAAGCACTAACCACTACTCACCTGATTGCTAGATTGTAAATCATGCATCTCACATGTATATCAGGAGGTTGCAGCATCAAATGTGGTCAACTTTGTAAATACAAACACTACAAACTTGATACATTATGGCACTCAAAAAATGGAACACAGCATAAGATGACCGCAACATTGCGAGGAAGCATTTTTTTATCTGAGGGGTGACGATTTAAAGCTCAAGAAGAGCACGCGTTATGAAAGATACAACCATCCCATCAGTTGCATCCCAGTGAGAGCAGACAGTGTAAGTCACTGTTTAATGTCCTTTTTTGAAACATTTAGAAATATATGCACCCAACAAAAAAGTTTTGGTAATGCTTATATAATAAAATACTGTAAATATGTTATCATGAATGTACCTGTTACTACATTACATATAAATGTACAGCATGTATATAAAACAGTGTTGGACATTTTTGGATGTGTTTTAGGGGGCTTTGTAAGCTGAATATATTGTATTCATATTACCTGCATTGTTAGCTGCTTTTTATGAGCAGCATTTTAACTTTTTAGAACGCTCAAAAAAGGTAAAGACGTGTGCTCCTGTCTCACATAGGGATTGTGGATGATGGGCAAATTCCCCTAAAAAAGTGCAGTTCCCCTTTAAAAAACATTACATCATTTACAGAAAGTTCTGTCCAATGGTCGGCCCCACAATAATATAGAAATGTGCCTTCAAAAGCAAGAGCTCACGAACAAACTAATGCAATTGTTGGTTCTGACCCTAAGCCAGGTGGCAGAGTGTGAGTCATTCAGTGTCCCTTTATGGCAACTGCTGTAGGCCATCAGCATACATAATGATCGGCCATTTAAGTGGTCAACATGCAATGACAGTACATGCCGAGTACCCTTCCATCATCATAGGCGGCAGATCCGTGACAGCCGTACGCACCGTACTGGCTGCCATCACACTCGCAGGCAGTCATTGCATTACGATGGCTCCCCATTATCGCTTACTGGCTATTTATATGGTGATAACAGGCCTCAGAAAAGAGCTGAAGTCCGTCTGGAGAGTACGGTAATGATCACTTAGCAAGAACGCAAGAATAATCTCCTGATTGCTATTTGGGGCGTAAACACACATATGGCTGTATTATTCTATGGTCCTCGTTTGAAAGATTGCTGGTGTGCAGGCAAAAACATTGAAATTAGACTTTTTAAAAATGAATGTCATACCACGGCCCAGTAATGTCAGAGCAAAGTATCAAACGAAATGCTAAGCATATGGCCCTTTTCTAGTGCACAATACAAAAGTGTATATACATGCATTTTCATTGGACAAATGGAGTACTAAACAGTTGGACCAGAGTATCAACTAGTAATTGCTAACCATATAGCCCTTTTTCACTGCACAATACAAAAAGCACCTGACCACTGATCTTACAGTACATGTTTATCCATTGGAAAAATGGAGTACTAAACGGTATTATTTCTTGTATCCGGTCAGCAGAGGTTCCAATCTGATATTATATGGGTGACGTCCAAAAACCACCGTTGGTTGCTCATTTGCCAACCATATTGCTTATTGGTCCAACACCTACATTATATATTACATTCAACCTTGTGGGTTATAGTCCATTTTAGCACCGTGACTAGCTTTGTTGTCACATTTATCAACCACTGCAGGACATCTATTTACATGAGTTTTTGTTTTCCCAATGTTGCATTTGCCAATTATCAGACTGTCCTATCCATATCAATAGAGGACAGCAGTTAATGGCTAGTGGTCTAAACTTTGACCCTTTGTGTAGATTAGTATGTTGGAAAAAAGAAAAGCTACAGGTTTGATTAGATAAAGCCTTGTGTGACTCTGCAGGCCAATAAAATAGATTTTAGGGGAAATGATTAAGGCTGCAGGGCACATGATATAGATAGCAGAAGAGCAATGCATCTTTTAATAACAATATGCAGTGAGAAGTCTCCTTTATATGGATTCAGTATATATATGTTTTTCCTTCAATTTCAAGACTTGCTGTAGGCTATGTCAGATAACATTCAATTGACTAAATAAGTCCATGTGGCAAAAACAAATGTGAAAATTTGCTGTATATACATAACAGAAGCAATGCAGTATTTTTAATGCTGCATAGGCTGGCTGGAGGCAGCAATGTTTAAAACAGTGCCACTCAACACGTGTGGCTATCATAGAGATCAGGATAAAAGCTTTTTTCAATGTCACTGTGTGCAACTCCCAGTAGCTTGGCAGCCAATAAATTAATATATGCTTTAGAGTTTAATCTTCAGCCTTAAATTATTTCTGCTGCAGCTGCTTATTCACACTGATGAACTAAGTCATGGAAAGGCTTTCATGTGAAGTCATTATAAGAGATTGACATGTTGTTTTATCTTGACATTAGTACAGCTATTCATAAATGAAACACGCAGGAAAACTTTTGATAGTTTGACTTGTGGTTTTAACAGTTGTATACATTTTAGTTAGGGCAAGAACCAACGGAAACAGTCATGGTGAGGTTTTAGATTAAGAAACTGTGATAAGATTTTATTAGACATTTTTGAGGGGCGGTATAGCTCGGTTGGTAGAGTGGGCGTGTCAGCAACTTGAGGGTTCAAGGTTCGATCCCCCCTTCCGCCATCCTAGTCACTGCCGTAGTGTCCTTGGGCAAGACACTTTACCCACCTGCTCCCAGTGCCACCCACACTAGTTTAAATGTAACTTAGATATTGGGTTTTACTATGTAAAAGCGCTTTGAGTCACTAGAGAAAAGCGCTATATAAAAATATAATTCACTTCACTTCACTTTTGCACCATTCCAAAGGATTCTGTTAAAACCCAGCTTAGTGTGTTTTTTGAAGTGTGGCCCAATTAGGGGCCTCTTCTACTACCCAAAAAACGACATTCCTGGAGCATATTTTGTGGAGTTTACGCTCACCGCAGACTTTTACACTCTCACGGTAATATGCGTTATTACAAAATTACAGAAGTTAGCAGGTTTTAAAATTGTTATAACTTTATTTTTCTAAGATTGCTCTACCTCCTCCCTGGGTAGGCCCACCTCACTCTTTAAAATCCCTTGATCTAAACTGTCATTATTAATTACATCATTTGAACAGGAGGGGCTTAATCTACTGAAGGTTTGCATGTAATAAAACTAGGGCTGTCAAACGATTAAATTATTTAATAGCGCTTAATCGCATTTTGTTCATAGTTAACTCATAATTAATCGAGATTAATCGCAGATATATGTATATATTTTTGCATCAATAATATGTGTAAGCGACACGGATCATTTTCAAGTTTTAACACCATGACTGGACAATTAATTTGCTTTAGCGAAATGTGTTTTAAACACATTTTTAAACAGCTCAACACAAAAAGGACAAAACACGATTGAATGAAAATTCATGTTAAAAAATTGCCTACAATGTGTTGGTGTCTTGCCAGATTTTGTATTTTGTAGAATGTACTTTGTATTTCTGCTTTAGGAGCACTTGCATTCAGATGAGGTGCTACACTTCCATGTTTAGATAACAGTTTTATGCTTAAATAACACAAAATGTGGCTTGCTATGATCATGCTTTGATTGTCAAATATGTTTGGTAATATCCATCCATTCATTTTCTACCGTTTGTGCCTTTCAGGGTTACGGGGGGCTAAAGCCTATCCCAGCTGTAATATGTGATATTTCTACCTGAGTAAATGCTTATGATATTCTGTACTTTACATGTTGTACAAGTTAATGGTCGTCATATTGCTGCATGGCAATGTTTAAATCTAATATTCAGCCTGCTAATCATTTTAATTGAAGACTCGACCAGAACATGTTATAAAAGAATATACACAATATTTCAGCCAGCCAGAAAATTCCCGCACCCCATATTCCTTCACTACTGTACTAGCATTTCTTTAGGTGCATATATCACAAATAGTGTATGAACACCATTAGTACAATGTTTGTGTATTACAATCTTAAAATGTTTAAATGTAAAAAAATTATCTTTATTAATTGATCATCAAATATATCAAAACAATATCCAATTATTTGTATAGTAACATGTTTGCAATTGATTTGCAAATGTATTCAACATAATAACATTTAACTACAACAATGCAGTGTTATTTTCTTAGTATTGCACGAAATAAATCCCTGCTCTATGTACTTCCTTCTTTTTCCATCCGGAAAATATGTGATGGGGGTCCATGGAGGCAATTAAGTTAAAAATAAATGAGCAAAAGAGGATGGAGTTAAAATAAAGATCAATTAATTTGTTTTCAAAAGTATTAAACTACAAATGAAAGTGAAGCAAAACTTTTACATTAACATTACAAAGCACAGTACAACAAATCGAGCTGGTTAGGTGCTTCCTCAGTTTGGAAGTATTCCCGCCACTTAACTTGGTTTTCACGTCACAAATAGTTTTCCTAACAAAATCAACCAAAATTGTAAGTCTAAATTTAGTTATAAACATACTCCAGCTTATTAACTTACTATAAAACATGATTTTTTTTATGTCAAAGTATAATTTTGGGGCAATTTAGTAGCCGTATTTGATGCACTCTGCACCAGCTGGCTCTCTAATATGCTCCCACCGGCGCAAAGCACATCATGCCGACCAAAAATAAACGTATTACCCTAATTTTTCTAAAATCCTCAATAGCTTTGGACCAGCAACTCAATTTGTGAAAAACAAGACAAACAAAAAGGCACTCGGTGAGTCCAAAAATTCAGTCTGCGAATCGATCAATTTAAAAGATATTTGGCAGACTCGCAGATAAATAAATAACTGAGATCGGTAGGTCGTGAGTTCCATCCCCTGCCGAGTCATACCAAAGACTATAAAAATAGGACCCATCCCCTCCATGCTTGACACTCAGCATCAAGGGTTGGAATTGGGGGTTTAATCAGCAAAAATTATTCCCTGGGTGTGGCCACCGCTGCTGCTCACTGCTCCCCTCACCTCCCAGGAGGTGAACAAGGGTGATGGGTCAAATGCAGAGAATAATTTCGCCACACCTAGTGTGTGTGTGACAATCATGGGTACTTTAAAGGCCTACTGAAATGATTTTTTTTTATTTAAACGGGGATAGCAGACCCATTCTATGTGTCATACTTAATCATTTCGCGATATTGCCATATTTTTGCTGAAAGGATTTAGTAGAGAACAACGACGATAAAGATCGCAACTTTTGGTATCTGATAAAAAAAAGCCTTGCCCCTACTGGAAGTAGCGTGACGTAGTCGATTGAAAGGCTCCTCACATTTTCCTATTGTTTTCAATGCAGCTAGAGCGATTCGGACAGAGAAAGCGACGATTACCCTATTAATTTGAGCGAGGATGAAAGATTCGTGGATGAGGAACATTAGAGTGAATTACTAGAATGCAGTGCAAGACATATCTTTTTTCGCTCTGACCGTAACTTAGGTACAAGCTGGCTCATTGGATTCCACACTCTCTCCTTTTTCTATTGTGGATCACGGATTTGTATTTTAAACCACCTCGGATACTATATCCTCTTGAAAATGAGAGTGGAGAACGAGAAATGGACATTCACAGTGACTTTTATCTCCACGACAATACATTGACGAAACACTTTAGCTACGTAGCTAACGTGATAGCATCGTGCTTAACTGCATATAGAAACAAAATAAATAAATCCCTGACTGGAAGGACAGACAGAAGATCAACAATACTATTAAACAAGGGACATGTAAACACACGGTTAATGCTTTCCAGCCTGGCGAAGGTTAGCAATGCTGTTGCTAATGACGCCATTGAAGCTAACTTAGCAACCGGACCTCACAGAGCTATGGTAAAAACATTAGCTATCCACCTACGCCAGCCAGCCCTCATCTGCTCATCAACACCCGTGCTCACCAGCGTTCCAGCGATCGACGGTGCAACGAAGGACTTCACCCGATCACAGATACGGTCGGCGGCCCGGAGACAAAGGAAGTTAAGGTGAGTTCGGCGGCTAGCACGTCTGCTATCCATCTCAAAGTCCTCCTGGTTGTGTTGCTGTAGTCCGCCGCTAATACACCGATCCCACCTATAACTTTCTTCTTTGCAGTCTCCATTGTTCATTAAACAAATTGCAAAAGATTCACCAACACAGATGTCCAGAATACTGTGGAATTTTGAAATGAAAACAGAGCTTTTTTGTATTGTATTCAATGGGGTACCAATACTTTCGCATCAACTGATTCCGTCACGCGCATACGTCATCATATCTAGACGTTTTCAACCGGAAGTGTGGCGGGAAATTTAAAATGGCAATTTATAAGTTAACCCGGCCGTATTGGCATGTGTTGCAATGTTAAGATTTCATCATTGATATATAAACTATCAGACTGCGTGGTCAGTAGTAGTGGGTTTCAGTAGGCCTTTAACTTTAACTTATTAGGGATTCCAATTAAGTTTTTACTCACAGTCCCAAAACAAGCCACCTCAGCGGAGAACCGCTTTTAAGCTTCCACCTGCTACAAACTTTCCTTGGCAAGATTAGATAACCCTCCAAAAATGAAATCAACGTCTGTGTTCGGGAGCCACTCGTGTAGAGAGAACGGTGTCACCACTTATGCAGCCATATGTGGCTTCTGGTCAAATAGTTGTCTCAAATCGTGTCTTTACAATCGAGAAAATAGGTCTTCAGAGGATACAGGTTACAGCCATACAGGTGTGAGCCCATCGGCTTTGTTAGCCCCCAACCAGCACACAACACGGCATGTTTAAACGGCGAAAAACTCTTCAAAAAAAGAAATGTCCAGTGAGGAAGTGCAGTGCAGCATAAGGCCGGCATCAAAGTTTGTAGCATTCATGGTGCTCTGAAGTCACCTGAGTGACCTTTTGAGCAATCATTGAGGAGATCGTCTGAAACCACCTTATCCAAACCCTCTCTCTACACGGCTCTGACCAGCACAACACAGCAGCGCCTCCTAGAGCGCACCATGCGTTCTGCTTTCTAGATCACACTTCGAATACTGCACAGAAAAAGTGGTGCATATTAAGGCTCAGATTATAGAGACGCCGTGCCAGTAACTTGAGGGTTCCAGGTTGGATTCTAGTTTCTGCCTCCTAGACATGGCCGTTGTGTCCTTGGGCGAGACATTTCACCCCCCTTTGCTTCCAGTGCTGCTCACACTGGTGTATGAATGTAAATGAATGTTTGGTGGTGGTCGGAGGGGCCATAGGCTTCTGTGAGTCTAAACCAAGGTAGCCGTAGCTACAAATGTACCTTATCCCCATAAAGTGTGAATGTGGAGTGAAAACAATAATGTGTTCTCATTTCTCTGTTAAGTGTCTAGAACAGTGGTTCTCAACCTTTTTTCAGTGATGTACCCCCTGTGAAATTGTTTTTAATTCAAGTACCCCCTAATCAGAGCAAAGCATTTTTGGTTGAAAAAAAGAGATAAAGAAGTAAAATACAGCACTATGTCATCAGTTTCTGATTTATTAAATTGTATAACAGTGCAAAATATTGCTCATTTGTAGTGGTCTTTCTTGAACTATTTGGATAAAAAGATAGGTTTTTATTTATATTTATAAAGAATTTTTGAATTGTTGCTATTTTTAGAATATTAAAAAAAAATCTCACGTACCCCTTGGCATACCTTCAAGTACCCCCAGGGGTACGCGTACCCCCATTGGAGAACCACTGGTCTAGAAAAGCGCTATCCATCCATCCATCCATTTTCTACCGCTTGTCCCTTACAGGGTCGTGGGGGGTGCTGGAGCCTGTCCAGGCTGTACACGGGCGGAAGGCGGGGTGCACCCTGGACAAGTCGCCACCTCATCGCAGGACCAATACACAGATAGACAGACAACTGCTTACACTCACATTCACAAACTAGGGTCCATTTAGTGTTGCTAATCAACCTATCCCCAGGTGCATGTCTTCGGAGTTGGGAGGAAGCCGGAGTAACCGGAGGGAACCCACGCAGTCACAGGGAGGACATGCACACTCCAAACAGAAGTATCCTGACCTCAGGATCGAACCCAGGACCTTCATATTGTGAGGCACACTAAATAACCCCTGTCACACTGTGCTGTGTGCAAAAATGTAATCCATTATTATTATTACTATTATTATTAGTATTATTATATTTGTATGCTGCATGTAAACAAAATGAGAAAACAACACAGGTTGGACAATGTAGTGCCATAAATGTGGAGGGAAATAAGTGTATCCATGGTAATAGCCGGTATACACTCAAAAGCAGGACCATATTCACCACATTTGCACTTGCTATCAACTGTATGTGCAGACTTTGTATAAATCACCCGCAACACGCCCACTAATAGTACACACAATTGTATAGTTTGCACACACTATTTAGTACTTGTTATCTGGATCACATTTGGGTTTAGCTGGTGTTTCCCCTACCATTATATATATAAGGGGCACTGCCCCCCAACTACCAGCACGCTTCCTACACAGTGAAGTTAAAGTTGTTTTTTATGAATTGTAGCCCTATGATTGTTATCATATAGAGTCGTACCACCAGTTTTTGTACGCCCACTTTTTTCCTATGACTTGGCTCCTGGTATTCCCTACCAACCCGCTCCCGCTAATTCCCAGCTCCCACCATCTAAAAAACAAGCCCCCTAAAGTACAAACCTTGAAGACACACTTACACTCACTTCACCTCTGTAACTCATAGTGTTAAAGTACTATTTATCACAGTACCAGTTTTTTCTTTCATTCCCTGAAACCTCGACTTCATAATACATAATACAGAAATAGAAAGAATTGTGTCAAACACTTTCATGTACAATATAAGCAAGACAAAAGCAGCCCGCCTTGACTCATTATTCAGCCCGAATTGGAAAACCATGTTGTGTTTATTCGTTAGGATGCCATGGGAATCAGAAATGGAGGAAAGCTTTCAACAAGACTTGAAGCTTTACAGTTAAACCCCTGCATCAATTGTCATAAAATTGAACCACAGCCAACAGTTGCCATATGACGTCGGAAGATTCCTAAAGCGTGACGCGTTTCCAGCGGCATTTAAAATGCAAAAAGGGGGCTGTAGTTGCAGCTCTCTGAGGGGTAAGGTGGAGAGCTACTTAAGGGATCCATGTTTTTAAATGGGATATGTCATATCCATCCATTGTTGTTTATGTATGCTACAAACTACTTCTTGCGAGAATGTAATTGTAGATGTTGGTGCTTGAACACAAATTATTTTATTGTTTTGTGCAGATAAAAAGATTAATTACTTGTTGACTTGTTGGCATACAATGAAAAAACATGAAATATGACATTATGGTTGAATTCCAATACTTTTTTAGCCTTAACCTCAGCTCATATAGCCAAATAAAATAGTTTGTCTACATACATGGGTCAGTGTTTCCCACAGGCCGGCAATTGGTTGTGTCAAAATGACTATAACTATTACTTTTCCTCATGGCGGAGTTGGCGTGACCACAAAATGCGGAAACAGGAGACGACGTCCACATAAGAATTACATTTTAAAGGCCCAAAAAACACAAGGAGAGTGCGGCGAGGAGGTGCACATGTAGCATGGCATAGCATAATGTCATTAGCAAGGAATGGCATTGTTTGAGCAAAGCCCAGGTTAAAGGCCTACTGAAATGATTTTTTTTTATTTAAACGGGGATAGCAGATCTATTCTATGTGTCATACTTGATCATTTCGCGATATTGCCATATTTTTGCTGAAAGGATTTAGTATAGAACAACGACGATAAAGAAAAAAAAAAGGCTTGCCCCTACCGGAAGTAGCGTGACGTAGTCAGTTGAACATATACGCAAAGTTCCCTATTGTTTACAATGATGGCCGCATGAAGTGAGAGAGATTCGGACCGAGAAAGCGACAATTTCCCCATTAATTTGAGCGAGGATGAAAGATTTGTGGATGAGTAAAGTGCAAGTGAAGGACTAGTGGGGAGTTGAAGCTATTCAGATAGGGAAGATGCTGTGAGAGCCGGGGGTGACCTGATATTCAGCTGGGAATGACTACAACAGTAAATAAACACAAGACATATATATACTCTATTAGCCACAACACAACCAGGCTTATATTTAATATGCCACAAATTAGTCCTGCATAAAAACACCTGCGTGTTTGTTACGCTAGCTCCTAGCTCCTCTGCTAGCTCCTAGCTCCATAGAACACGCCAATACAATTCAAACACCTGATCAACACACACAATCACTCAGCCCAAAAGACCGTTCACCTAACCCAAGGTTCATAAAGCTTATATATTTTTAAAAAGTTACGTACATACGCAAAAAAAAGTTGCGCACATACGGTCAAGCGATCAAATGTTTAGAAGCCAAAGCTGCATACTCACGGTAGCACGTCTGCGTCTTTGTCATCCAAATCAAAGTAATCCTGGTAAGAGTCTGTGTTGTCCCAGTTCTCTACAGGCGTCTGTGTATCGAAGTCAAAAGTCCTCCTGGTTAGAGTCTCTGTTATCCGAGTTCTTCCATCTTGACTGCATCTTTCGGGAATGTAAACAAAGAAGTGCCGGCTGTGTACTGTTGTTGCTGACTACGTTCGAAAAATACGTCCATTTCGCACCGACAACTTTCTTCTTTGCTTGCTCAGCTTCCTTCTCCATAATGCAATGAACATGATTGCAACAGATTCACGAACACAGATGTCCAGAATACTGTGGAATTATGAAATGAAAACAGAGCTTTTTCGTATTGGCTTCAATGTGGAAGGCACACCCGTGTTCGCCGGGCTACGTCACGCGCATACGTCATCCTCAGAGGCGTTTCGAACCGGAAGTTTAGCGGCAAATTTAAAATGTCACTTTATAAATTAACCCGGCCGTATTGGCATGTGTTATGATGTTAAGATTTCATCATTGATATATAAACTATCAGACTGCGTGGTTGGTAGTAGTGGGTTTCAATAGGCCTTTAAGCAAACATTAACAAAGATCCAGCTCCAACTAAACAGTAAGGCTGGCTAATAAAGCCCTCTGATTAGTGATCGAGTCCAAGCTGTCAGGGGTAATCCTGACAAAGAAATGTTATACTGTGTATATAGTCAAAGATTAATGTATGTTGTAAGTATCAGCATATCTTTTTACTGTTACTTTGTTCCATCCATCCATCCATTTTCTACCGCTTATTCCCTTCGGGGTCGCGGGGGGCGCTGAAGCCTATCTCAGCTACAATCGGGCGGAAGGCGGGGTACACCCTGGACAAGTCGCCACCTCATCGCAGGGCCAACACAGATAGACAGACAACATTCACACTCACATTCACACACTAGGGCCAATTTAGTGTTGCCAATCAACCTATCCCCAGGTGCATGTCTTTGGAGGTGGGAGGAAGCCGAAGTACCCGGAGGGAACCCACGCAGTCACGGGGAGAACATGCAAACTCCACACAGAAAGATCCCGAGGCTGGGATTGAACTCACGACTACTCAGGACCTTTGTATTGTGAGGCAGACGCACTAACCCCTCTTCCACCGTGCCTGTTGTTATCATATAATTATGCTGTGTTTTTTAATAGTCCCTGCATACTTTATTACTACAATGTAACATAGGCTGCACTTTGTACAATACTGGTTTATTTACATATATTATTCCGCACTCCCTGATTGTTGAAATGTAGTCTTGCAGATAGGCAAACAGTCCTTTATATTAGAGATGATTAAACTTTCAACAGTGTGCTTATTGATAGTCTACACAGTATGCAATCAAGATACTCTAAGACTAATCACACAAAGAAAAGTAAATTAGCTTACACATGAAGTGCACAGACATGTAAGAATCCTATTTAATCAACAATGTAGTTGCGATAAACTGGAAAAAAAAGGAATACAACTATACAGAATAAAGGTTGGCCCTCATGCCTCTGGCTTAATTTAAAGTTAAAGTTAAAGTACCAATGATTGCCACACACACACTAGGTGTGGTGAAATTTGTCCTCTGCATTTGACCAATCCCCTTGTTCACCCCCTGGGAGGTGAGGGGAGCATAATGAAAACATTAGCCCCATTGACAGGCTAAAGAAAATTAGCATCACTATTGTTTTAAGCTTTTAAACAAATTCTATATATTTTAAAACAAATAACTTAGTCGATATTTTGTGGAACATGATAGAAAGGAGATGGCAGCACATAACACCTGAAAGGTGTAGTGTTATCCTGTTGTATCTCGAAAACTTAAAAAAATAAAAAAACATTTTTTTAATTTTTGTATTTTATTTTATATATATATAAATTTAGGGTCGCTACAAGTAGAAAAAATAGTATTATTTTTTTGACGTTGTGAATGTATGGGAAACACTGGGTTCTGATTAAAAAATTATGTATTTTAAGTAGGGCTGTGAAATTTAACCATTTAACTCATACGATTAATCACAAAACATTATTGCATTAAACATGTAAAAACGCAGACTAATTGCACAATTGATTTAACATAACGTTAACTGCGGATGGTTACCTGAAAGGCATAGTAGGTTGCTTTGTGGCCAGTAATCAGGTCAATGCATAGTGAGGAGACTGACTTGTGTTCTCGCTGGCAAATTGTGCTTCAAAATATACCCCAATTGGACTTTACATAAAACTGTTAGCAAGTTTTGAACAAATAAATGAAATCATGAAATTTAATTGTATCAATAAATGAATGTCCATTCACGTGTATGATATTCTGACAATAAGATTGCATTTATGTCAAAATATGAAGGCCTTTAAGTTATTTTCCCTCAAGTCATTTACTGTGATTAATCACAATTAATCAAAATACAAAAATGTGGTTAATCCGATTGAAATATGTAACTATTTGACAGTACTGATCTCAAAATATGTTTCTGCTACATACTGTACATTTAAAAGCCAATGGCTAAATCAAAGCCACTGTATAGTTGCACGCTTAATAATCCGATTAGTCAATTAATTATTAAGATTCTCAGTGACTAGTCGATTATCAATTTATTCGTTAGTTTCAGCCCTAGAGTGAAGAGTGGGGGAACATAGGGGAGAGGGTACCTTCATATTGTGCTGCATTTTTTTTCAGAATTGTTTCATACCTTCTTCGTCAAAGTGCTGGCACTTTCTTTTGCCCCACAGTGGCTTATTTAGCAGTTCGACTTGAATAAAAGAAGTAGAGAGACTGAGTGATTAATTCTTGGGATGCTTTGTTTGGGCAATCGATTCAGAGGAACAATATGAGGGCCAACTTTGTTAAGCGCGATGTTTAGCCGTATGATAATACAAAAAGATGGAGCATTATTATAGGGGGTGTATGAAAACCTAATATGTATGTTTTTTTTATTTTAGTTTAAGGAAAAGCAAAACGCTTGCAGAATCAGAACTTTTATGCTAGCTGAAGTGTGCAGAGAGACACCTTTTTTTCCAAAAACTGCTCAAATTACTTTTACTTAACTTGTGCGCACATATAAAATGACACAAACCCAGACTAAATATTTTTTAAAACATTTTATTTTCATCCATTTTCCACACCATTAGATTTGCAGGGTCAAATTAAGAAGAGGAACAAGATAACTATTGGCTTCAATAAGGCCATGACAAGATAAAACATGCAAGTAAATCACAGCATGAACGAATGATAAAATCCAATTAGTTTGCTAACATTTTCTGGGATTTCATTATACGGTTTGACAATTTCCATATGCCTTTTTGACCAGTCATAATGAAGATTGCATTAGAGCAGAAAGGACAGCATCTTATTCAGTATTGTCACAAGGATGGATGAAACAAAAGACGACCTTCAGGGTGTCATTGTGGTCCTAATTTCTCGATGACTAGATTTAATGGGTACTAAAACCGAATACCCTAGGTGCCCCGACGTTCTGCTGTGATTTGAACAAAACGGCAAGATTTGTAGTCCGTTCAGTAGAACTCTACATCTTCCGACATTTTGTCTTTGGTCAAACTTCAACACTATCTATTCTGTTTGAAGGATTTTAAGTCACTGCTGGTGTGCCCCTGCATTTAAACGTTGCTTAATAAGAATTACTCTGCAGAGTGCTGCTTCTCCTGCATTAGCATATTTCCTATAGGAAGAAAAACACTTATCAGACAGAGGCAGCTACACTAGAGTAGGAAATAGGGATCGACCAATTATGGACTGATTATTAGTGCCAATATTTCGCATTTCGATGTATTTCAACATCGGCCTTCTTTTATTGGTATCGGTCAATTAAAAAATAATAAATTATTATACCAGCTGACACAATATCCACACACACTCTCTCGCCAACAGCATGTCTCTTTTTGTCATAACTTTTATTTTTTGCTGGGAATTCTAGTTTTTGTTCTTATTTCCTGGCATTCCTGCATTCATTCCATTCCTAATACTGGCAGCATGCATGGGCTCATTAAAAGGAACGCAAAAAGTTTTTATGTTCCGCGATTCAATCAAATTTCAACACGACACAAATGGACGGACATGAAAATGACAGAAAATATATCTCTGCCAAAATTCCACGCAAATAGAACACTATAATACGTTGAGAAGAGCATTGAGGAATAAATTGTCAGCTCTCTTGAAAAAGGTCTCACTTATACGTTATGTAAAGGATCGATCACAGTATCAGTTCTATTTAAATGTTTGCCATATTTAGAAAGCATACATTTCATATCAATCTCACCATTTAGAAAAAATTGAGGTAAATTGTGTTACAAATTGAAACCAGGAAGTTAACATATGTGTTAGTAATTGCTATGAAGTGGAAAAGTGGTAGGATTAAATAAATTAGCTTCGTTTCTGTCTTTTTCAGATATGTTGTAAAGATAATTTAAAATACCATATTTTCTGGACCGTGGGGAGCACTGGATTATAAGGCACAGTGCCGATGAGCGGGTCGATTCTGGTTTATAAGGATTATAAACACTTCCATGTGGTCTAAATAACATGTAATGATTATTCTTTAGTCAAAATGTTGCATAAATTGTGTTTTACAGAACATCTTCAAGCCGCTTTCTGACCATCTCTTCAGGATGTGCCGTTTAGTGGGCGGTCTTACAAAACGTTCATCAATAAAAATCTAATAACTTCCAAAATGTTATTTAGATTAACACAAAAATTCAGCTACATTAGGTTAAGTGTATGTAGCAGACATCTCTAAAGTTTCAAGTCTGCACCACAAAAACTCTTTGTTTAACTGGCACTCAAAAAATGTGCTCTAAATGAGCTCCCCGTTGCTGCAAGCACATTTGGATCCGGCGGGCAAAGTTCTCGATGACCCTCCCACATTCTTCCCTTGGGATCGCTCTTATTGCTGCTGTGATTGCTGCCTTCAGATCACGGATAGTCTGGGGGTTGTTGCCATACACCCTGTCCTTAAGGTATCCCCACAGATAAAAATCTGGGGCGTTCAAATCCGGTGAATGCGGCGACCACTCCGGGTCACACCTGCGGCTGATCAGTCGGTCAGGGAAACGATGCTGCAGCCATGCCAATGATTCGTTTGAGGTGTGGGGGGTGGCACCATCGTGCTGGAACCACTGGAGGTCACTGACGACCCCTCTTCGTCGACCAAGTGCTGTCCAGAATTTGCCAAGCACCTGAACATATCGCTCGGTGTTGATTGTCACAAACCGCTCGTTGTCGTCCTCGAACCAGAATGGTCCAATGATGCCATGTTTGGAGATGGCGACCCATGCAGTGCACTTGACAGAGTGTAAATGCCTTTGCAGACAGTACTCAGGGGGTGTGCTACCCCAGAAGATGTTGTTCTTAGAGTTCACATGACCTGACAGCAGAAAATGTGCCTCATCCGAAAACCAGACATTGTCAAGGAAGTCTGGCGCAGCGACAATCTTATCGCAAAACCACTGGCACATGATCACTCGTTTACTCATGTCGGCAGGTGTAAGCTTTTGTTTAATCTGTATCCTGTAAGGATAGAGGTCGAGATCTGCGATCAAAATTCTCCGCACAGACTCCCGGTTCATTCCAAGCTTTTGACTTTGTCGACGCACAGACTTGCGTGGGCTGCGAACAACAGAGTCTCTGACTGCATCAACGTTCTGTGGTGTCCTTGATGATTTTGGTCGTCCAGAATGTGATTGTCTGTTAGTATCTTTAGGATTGAGGTTATTAACAGTCCTATGGGTTCGGAACTTGTTGACCCATCTGTAGATCATTGTGTGGGCAGGAAATTCACGACATCCAAACCGTTCTTTGAATTGCAATTGAGCCGCGTGGATAGAATTCTGCCGAAAATAAGCCTCAACTATAAATGTCTTTTGTTTAGTAGTCCATGGCATCTCGAAGTTGAAATTGTCTAAACTTTTAGAACATTAATTCTTGGTAAATCTGAAAAATAAAAATAATTGATTAATTATTTCAAAAGTTATTTAAGTTAAGGTGATGAACGCTTTTTTTGTGTCACCCTATATTTACGTGGCTCTATTTCGACAGTGTCTTCTCCCCGTCATCTTTGTTGTACCGGTAGTTCTTAGCACTTCCATATTGAGTCCACTGACAGATATAAGTTCGAACTGTACGCTACTTTGTATTAGAAATGGCAACAGCGGAGGATGAATGCCCCAAAACAAGAGGATAGAGAAAAAGAAGGAACTATGGCGCGGACTACAATGGGGCTGTGTCCGGTCTGGCGTTGGTGAAGGCTGAGGTTGGCGGTCTTGAGGATGCGAGTGCTGACTCTCTTTCAAATTCTTGTAAGATTGCCATATTTTTTTCTCTCTGGGAATATTAAACTTTATTAATTATTAATGAATTCACAATTAAAATGGTTTCTTCAATTAAAAATTGTTTCACAGGTATACAAACTATTTTCTGCAAGTATAAAAAATATTTACTTAGATTAAAAAAGGATAAACAAACTAAAACATTATTCTTCAATTAAAAATGATTTAAAACTATAAAAACAATTTTCTTGAAGTTAAAACTTTTGGAAATAATATTCCACCCTTTTGGCAGTAATATTCCACCCTGTGCGACCCACACACTTGCACTCAGAGCACCCGCAATTCTCACTATACAACGACAGGTGGCTGCCGAGTCAATTTAAGGCCGTCAGAGCTGCTGTTATTTGCCGATGTCTGCCAAAAATAACAAAGAAGAAGAAGCAGGGTGGGGAGCACAATAAAATGGCAGACAAAAGAGAGGGGAAACATAAAGGTTAACTTACAGGTTGGGCTTGTTTTCCCGATGACGCGCAGGGTGAAATATTACTGCCAAAAGTTCTAACTTGACAAAAATTGTTTTTATATTATCAAATTGTTTTTTTTTACTTGCAGGAAATTGTTTTTATATATTTGCAAATCGTTTTTTTTTGTTTACATGCAATTGTTTTTTACGTGTAAATAGTTGGGCGGCAGTAAAAAAAAAAAAAAAGTGTGTGTTTGTGGAGTTTTGGCAATACTGCATATTTAAGAGTGTATTTTTTTTTTTTTT
Source organism: Entelurus aequoreus (assembly GCF_033978785.1). NCBI lineage: Eukaryota > Metazoa > Chordata > Actinopteri > Syngnathiformes > Syngnathidae > Entelurus > Entelurus aequoreus. Next base: position 67,622,842 of record NC_084735.1, on the reverse strand, counting down.
AAACATAGGACTTAATTTTCGGAAGACCACCAAGTAGTATGAAAAATACGACCTATGACTTCAAGCTTTTGACTTTATTCTTGTAGTCAAAAACATCTTTGTTTTTGCCCCTTACAAAATCTAATGAAAAAGATATTATGGTTGTCAGAATATAAACCATGTCAATAATCAATAAGATTGACAAAATTTGTGGGATTAATTAACTAACTGTGAAATCTAAATATAACATGTAACCCCCTTCTGTATGTTGGTAGATTGAGGTGGGGAGAGGGTGTAGTTGCAAGTGACGACACAAACTTCAACAAGACATGTCTTTCAGGCTTTAATTAAGGCACATGTTGTGGGGAAATTCATCAATCCCTTGAAAACATAAAACTGTGATTAATTAACATGCATCTACCTTTTGTCCTAATTAGATGGATCTACGCCAAAGGGGGAAGGCTTTACTAGAGAGAGATACACATGCTAACAAACTACTGTGCTGCAGTGGGATTGTTTTTTTTAAGCATTCAGCATCACAGAGCATGCTGAAGTAACTCGGCAAATATCAAAATTGCAAAAGGATGCCTGTGTGTCCTTTATTTTGAATTCCTTTCTGAAGCCCAATTCAAACACACAATAAGCCATTCTCTATCACAAGGCAGTAGGGGGAAATTTCATCAACATTCACATTGACATGTTTCAGTGTGCGGGAGATGTCAGTGATTACTCGCAAATATGAGTGCAAAGCGCAAATCGTTTTAACAACAAAAAGATGTGTATGCTAATGTGATTCATAACCAGCAACAATAGCTTGCTACAATATTAGAACCAGCACCTGCACAGCTTATTGATATGATATGCTAAAAATGCATGTACAGCTGTCCTTTACCAGTGGTCCCCAACCACCGGGCCCCAGCCCGGTACCGGTTCATGGACCGATTAGTACCTGGCCGCACAAGAAATAAAAAAAAATAAAAAAATATATTTTTTTTTTTTTTTTATTTTTTTTTTTGTTAACATAAAAAACACAATATATATATATCATATATCAATATAGATCAATACAGTCTGCAGGGATACAGTCCGTAAGCACACATGATTGTATTTCTTTAAGACAAAAACATTTTTTAAATAAAAATACCATGTTTTTAAATAAAAATACCATGTGTTTTGATATTGGACTTTTGTACTCGTCACAGATTGTCCATAACAAACACCATGTTCAAACATAATGTTGTCCATATGTGCACCTGGCATCAGGACACCCTGGGCCGCAGTTTGATGGTTGACTTTGTGGTTGTATCATCGGATCTGCGGTCTCATGTTTTGGACACTCAGAAGAAATGGAGGGGTGGAGCTTTTAACCGATTACCACCTGGTGGTGAGTCGGGTGCGATGCTGGGGGAAGATGATGGACAGACCTGGCAGGCCCAAACGTATAATGAGGGTCTGCTGGGAACGTCTGGCAGCGTCTCCCATCAGAGAGTATTTCAATTCCCACCTCCGGGATAACTTTGAACATGTTATTAGAGAGGTGCTAGATATTGAGTCTGAGTGGACCATGGTCCATGCCTCTATTGTTGAGGCAGCTGATCGGAGCTCAGGCCGCAAAGTGGTCGGTTGTGCACCATATTGCTTGAATATGCTAACAAAATAAGAGTCCCAGAAGAATACCTTGCATATTTCGTGGTAATATTTTGCACATGAACAAAAAATATTTTGATGCAATTTATAGCAATGGAATGTTCCAATACATGTACATTTTTACTTGCAATTCCTTATTTCAAAAATGTTCTTTTGAGAAAGCTTGAACTGTCCAAAGTTGTTTATGATGAGGAGAAATACAATAAATAAATACAATTGTATTCTGGAACAAATTTGAGACATTTTCAATATTTAAGTGCAGATCGAATCAAATTGAATTGTGATTAATCGATTTAGAACCTTACAAAGTGAAATCGAAACCATTTGAAAAATTGGCCATGGTACTCAACCCAAGTCAACACTTCCAATGTTGTCTTAAGATTTAATGCAAAGTGCTTGCAATCGCAAACTTGTAAAAGCATAATCTAAAAGTGATACTGTCACAAAAAGTTCAATGGCTCTCATTATTGTATAGTTGTGTTGTGTATGGGAATGCAGGTTTATAAACAGATCAACGTGAGCTTCAGCCATCAGACAACCTCTGTCCAAACTAGACTGCATTGATGTCATTTTCAGGTAGAAGAAAAAAAAATCCAACTTGACCCCTTTTACAGCCTCAGGGATAAAGTTCAGCATGCGGGGCCGTGAAGGGTTCTTTGCAGTAATTACTCTTCCAGCAGCCTCAAGTCCAGGAGGTTACACGACACTTGCAAAGCTAATTTGTCTCAAGTCAGTGGAGGATTCCCGGAAAAATCGTCTGCCTGGTAATATTGATGTCGAAATAAGGAGTTCAGGGAGAGGCCAAGTTAGGGTGCGCTTCACTGACCTTAAACTTACATACAACAATGCACCTTCACTTTTTTACTGCCATGTATTTATTTCCTTTCAGCTTGACGACGTAAGACATACTTGTTGCAACACATAGGATGTTACAGATAAGGAAGGGCGAATCTTTCCATCGTTAATCCCATTTGAGGATGGGAACCTTTCTCTTTTGAACCGATACAGAACCAATTTCCGGTAGCTCGGAATCCATGCCAGTACTCAACGGTACCAATTTTTGGTACTTACGCAAGTGTCTTGTGTTAATTGGTTTAATAGTAACGCCTATTTTTTATGTAACATTTAACAGTGAACTAATAATAATAACTGTGCTGTCCAGTTATATGTATCTTGTTATTTTACACTTCTACGTCTCATTTGCAAGTATGCATTCATTTCAGTTTGTCCTTGTGTGTGTTGCCATAGTCAGGAAGTAGTCTTTTGCCATCAAGCTGAATTTCGTGTATTTTGCGGAGCCCTACAAAGTGTTTGTACTGTAAGTATGATACTTATTACACACCAGCTGTTTGAATCTAACCTGCATCTTATTGGGTTTCACTATGTAAAGCGCTTTGAGTCACTAGAGAAAAGCGCTATATAAATATAATTCACTTCACTTCACAAGAAAACATACCGGTACAGATGTTACCGGTTTAATTTTGCCTCAATTTTCACTTTAAGCGTGAGTAAAGAAAGCACTACCGACCTGATAAGACCTAAAAAGTCCGAAAGAGAAAGAGATGATACCTGGTGGTTGTTTGAACACACTGCAGCTAGTCCTGGGTCGTCCTACTCCTTAATGCCTCAGTCACACGCAAGAATCTCACAAGAATGAGGCAACATTACAGTGGTACCTACTGTACATGGTTATTTACTTAGTGTCCTTGTGTGTGTTGCCATACTCAGGAAGTAGTCTTTTGCCATCAAGCTGAATTTCGTGTATTTTGCGGAGCCCTACAAAGTGTTTATACTGTAAGTATGATACTTATTACACACCAGCTGTTTGAATCTAACCTGCATCTTAGTAGTAGTTTTGATTGCCAAATTTGGATAACTAATGCTGATTGTTAGCATAAATATGGCATACCCAATGAAAATTAGCATCGAGCTAGCACATTTTGGGAAAAGCGGAGCTCAACTTTTAGGCACTTTCTATCAGGCATACTTGCTTTCTTTGCATGAAAAAATGCAAAATTACCCAGAGGCCTCGAGTACCCCTGTTTGCCTGCCAAATGCTTGAGCCAGTGCTGAGTCTGCAACCAGACGAGGCATCACGTGCAACAAATGTATCCAAACACCATTCGTTTCGCATAAATCGGTACATGGTAGCACCGACTGAACCTATAAAAGTAGTGAATTCTGTACCCATCTCTGATTCTATTACTAGTAAAAATTGACATGTACATATGGTGATACCTCGGTTTTCATTTGTAATCCGTTCCAAAATGTCCGGCCACAGCAATTTGTCCCAGAAAAAAATAACACAAACCCAGATAGTCTGTTCCAGACATCTAAAAATATAAATCCAAACCACATTTGTAGAGAATAAATAGTTTTACATCCAGATGCAAATGAGTCAAACCACTCGTAAGCGTTTTTGTGTGTCTGTATGCGGGGTAAAACTATGGAACAAACTGGACTTACTACACAAACAATGCCAAACTATTGATGGATTTAAACTATTATACAAACATGGGGTCTGGTTCAAATATAGAGATGAGGGTCTTTAATTTGACCTGCTGCTGTACTCTGTCTCAAAGTGTTAACATGTGCTCAATGTTTCCTTACCACTATTGCTATGTTGTCTATTACCATTATTGCTTTGTTGTCTATTACCATTGTTGGTATATTCATTATTCCTACATTGTTGATACAAATTATTGTTACAGTGTAATAATTATTGTTACCTGTGGTAATGCCACTATGATACAACATCTGTGTTATAATCCTTGAACAAAGTAAGAGTGAAACTCATGTGAATAATCACTGAATGGAGAACTGGGGGTGGGATTAAATAAATTATCTTCTTCCCACTCCCTTTCAGGCAAAACTGGACAATCATGCATTACATACTATACATTACCTTTTGTCAACTTTGTACTTTTTTATGTCATTGCCTGAAATAAATAAATAAATGAAAAAAATAAAAATAAATTAAATGGATAAGTGACCATCATAATACACGGGCAAACAGACTAGGTAGCTAAACGCAGTATTTGGCTATATGATAACTGAGACGGTATTCAAACACTGGGGCAAAGTGTGGCAAACATTTTCGTCGGAAAACTAATCCTGCAAAGAGTGGGATGTACGAAAATTGAGGTACCACTGTAATGTGTTTGGAGGTGTCTTGAATCCCATTTTACACATTTTGGTTTGCATTGTTTAATCAAAAATAAATGTAATGGAGCACATTGACATCTTTTTTGCCTTGCGGATTGTGTCAAATGTTGTTTCGAGTGTATTTTGAAGAAATAGGGGCGGTATAGCTCGGTTGGTAGAGCGGCCGTGCCAGCAACTTGAGGGTTGCAGGTTCAATCCCTGCTTCCGCCATCCTTGTCACTGCTGTTGTGCCCTTGGGCAAGACACTTTACCCACCTGCTCCCAGTGCCACCCACACTGGTTTAAATGTAACTTAGATATTGGGTTTCACTATGTAAAGCGCTTTGAGTCACTAGAGAAAAGCGCTATATAAATATAATTCACTTCACTTCACAAGAAAACATACCAGTACAGATGTTACCGGTTTAATTTTGCCTCAATTTTCACTTTAAGCGTGATTAAAGAAAGCACTACCGACCTGATAAGACCTAAAAAGTCCGAAAGAGAAAGAGATGATACCTGGTGGTTGTTTGAACACACTGCAGCTAGTCCTGGGTCGTCCTACTCCTTAATGCCTCAGTCACACGCAAGAATCTCACAAGAATGAGGCAACATTACAGTGGTACCTACTGTACATGGTTATTTACTTAGTGTTTTATGTCTCCATAGTTCATCCCTGAACTTATTGACTAAAATACATCACATATGGCGATATACTGTACATAAAGAAATGAAACATAAGACCTATTGCTGAAGAAATGTGTGATGACTCAATAAAAAATTACCCTTGACTAGAGATGTCAAGGGCAGGCCGATATTATCGGCCGATAAATGCTTTAAAATGTAATATCGGAAATTATCGGTATCGTTTTTTTATTATAAGTATCGTTTTTTAATTTTTTATTTTTTTTGTTTTTTTTTATTAAATCAACATAAAAAACACAAGATGTACTTACAATTAGTGCACCAACCCCCCAAAAAAACCCTCCCCCATTCACTCATTCACACAAAAGGGTTGTTTCTTTCTGTTATTAATATTCTGGTTCCTACATTTAACAGTTAATTTTACTCATTTTCATTAATTACTAGTTTCTATGTAACTGTTTGTATATTGTTTTACTTTCTTTTTTATTCAAGAAAATGTTTTTAATTTATTTATCTTATTTTATTTTTTTTATTTTTTTTAAAAGGACCTTATCTTCACCATACCTGGTTGTCCAAATTAGGCATAATAATGTGTTAATTCCACGACTGCATATATTGGTATCGGTTGATATTGGTATCGGTTGATATCGGTATCGGCAATTAAAGAGTTGGACAATATCGTAATATCGGATATCAGCAAAAAGCCATTATCGGACATCCCTACCCTTGACCTATTTGAGGTCCAGAACCACAGTTAGGGAAACACTGCTTTGGGCTGTCAGATGTTTTCTCCACACTTACCTTCTGCCAGATAAACTTTTTATAGTGCTATTAAGTAGTTTCTCTGACAATGTCTCTACATTTTTGTTGTCAATTGGTCTTTAATTGCCTAAAAAAACCCATCAAGCGTTTCTTGTTAGTCACAACAAAGTGGTTCATCTGAGGTTCACGTATTCTAAATCAATCCTGATGGATAGTAAGCATAAAGAGATCCATTAGTGGAACCATCGGTGCATTTAAATGTTTTTGTATCTTTCTAAAAGAACACTTCTAGAGTTTTGTGCCTTATCCTATGTTGTTAAACCTTCACCAATCAGTGTCCACAGCTGTACTTTAGCTAACAGAATGGCATGACAGAAAGACATGTTGACATCTAGTTGCATAATTGGCCATGGCATATGTGTATGTCATTTTTATGGATGCTGTAGGAGACAAAAAGTGAGCAATAAGCCGTCCATCTGGGGTTTTACAGGCTATTTTTGCGATTGTGGAAACTTTTTCAATAAATTGCAAAAAAGTTGTGATGTTTTTAGGCTTATTTTTTCAATAACTTGTGATTTTAAGAATTTTAAGTGTTCATTGTAACCTTAATCTCAAAAAGCACAACAAAAATTAGAAAACAAAAACTGTTGGTTTTATACCTAAAAAATAGACACTATAGTAGAGGCAGTACAAGCACACACTCAGACCTCATTGTCAAATTAATGTACTAGTTTAATTATTTATAACTAATAATAGTAATAATTACAGAAATTACCACCATAGGTGTCCAAAAGTTGCAGACTCTCTCCATGTTTATTTTATGCTCGAAACTGATCCATCTTAATAATTCATTTATGTGCCAACTAATTTACCCTCGCACATAAAGAGCATCTGTGAACTGTTGAGAGAGATCTATTACAGTAAATTGTGTTGATCAAAGAGAGATGATGAGAGATTATCATCACACGTCAACATCTCTAACATGTAAATGCCACCTCTTTGCTAAGTTGGCATTACAAATAAATACATGTTCTTACTTGTCTTAACCTGGATAAATAAAGGTTGAATAAATGTAAACAAGGAAGTGAGGACGGTGGTGTGTTGTTAAATGTTTATATACCACATTACTCAAAAGACTTAACGCTATAGACAGGAACTGAAACTGGACGACAATTGTGCCCTTTAAGCAATTGAAACTTAATATATTGTAACATGTTGCGGTACCTGCGTTTTCTACACAAGAAGAAAATATAAATTCTGATTAGACAATTGACTTGCGCGTTTGAGCGCCGCTCAGAGACAAATTTGCTTACCGAAAATGACGCAGATGACCATAAAGTGCGGGGACGTTGCGGGCATTGGACAAAGTTGTGAGGCTGCGCATGTTTCACAAAAGTGTCCAATAACCCATGAAAAGTCACTAAATGTGTCACGAGTCCTTTTAAAAAAATAAAAGTCAAGCTAGATGGGTCTGAATACTTGCTGAATATAGCTACAAAGTTGATACGTTTGCAACACGTATCAAGGTTTTTTTTTTGTGTTTGTTTTTTTTTTCCTGAGGGAACTCTCCTGAAGGAATCAATAAAGTACTTTCTATCTATCTAACACATTCTCTGCCAGGCCGGAGTGTATGATGTGTGTTAAAGCAGCAGTTACAAAGCCATCTATTATACCACGATTGAAACGACGAGCTACATTCAAACACAGTCCTGTTATATTGTATTTATGAGCAAGGGCTTTACAAATAGAGCCAATTCAATCATCGTGCTGGTCCAAATATTTAATAATAAAAACATTTTAAAAAAGGTATGGATGTCCTTCCTTATAAAACCATTCCCTCTGCTATGATATGCATAACTGAGAACTTAACACCGCCAATAGTTCTAACCCTTTTAAATGTTTTTTTCTAATTGGTGGTATCAGCTGACAACATTAATGCATCATTTTATTTTCTATTGTGCTGAACATGCACACATCAGTTTCACCAAGGGTTGTTATAATGTATGCAATATGTATGATCAATATTTTTAACGGTCGCCTCACAACATTTTAGGATCAATAACCAATAGTCTACTATGTGTAAAATGTATCGTAGGTATTATATTTTTTCAAAAAATAATTTAAGATAACACTAGGACGGGGGTCGGCAACCCGCGGCTCTAGAGCCGCATGCGGCTCTTTAGCGCCGCCCTAGTGGCTCTCTGGAGATTTTTCAAAAATGTATGAAGAATGGAAAAAGATGAGGGGGAAAAAAAATCAATTTTTTTGTTTTAGTATGGTTTCTGTAGGAGGACAAACATGACACAAACCTCCGTAATTGTTATAAATCACACTGTTTATATTAAATATGCTTCACTGATTCAAGTATTTGGTGAGCGCCGTTTTGTCCTACTTATTTTGGCGGTCCTTGAACTCACCGTATAGTCTGTTTACATGCATAACTTTCTCCGACTTTCTAGGACGTGTTTTATGCCACTTCTTTTTCTGTCTCATTTTGTCCACCACACTTTTAACCTTGTACATGAGTGCACAAAGGTGAGTTTTGTTGATGTTATTGACTTGTGTGAAGTGCTAATCAGACATATTTGGTCACTGCATGACTGCAAGCTAATCGATGCTAACATGCTATTTAGGCTAGCTATATGTACATATTGCATCATTATGCCTAATTTGTAGCTATATTTGAGCTAATTTAGTTTCCTTTAAGTCCTCTTAATTAAATGTATATCTCATGACACATGTAATATGGCTTTTAATTTTTTGCGGCTCCAGACAGATTTGTTTTTGTTTTTTTTGGTCCAATATGGCTCTTTCAACATTTTGGGTTGCCGACCCCTGCACTAGGATGTAATATTGTGACAGTACTCTCTTACCAGTGCTCCAACAAAGACCTTCAGGATAGTGACTCCGTCGTCTTCCTCTTTCACATTATCAAATCATGCTGCAAAAGGCGGCAAAATATTACTCAATGAAAACATTTATAAATATATTGCAACAAAAAAAGGAAAATCCTAATCAATGGATATAGATTGCATGTAGAGTTTGATTATGACATTGATCAGCAACAATGACAATTTTAGTATAGAATTCAAAAGGAAGTACAGTGGTACCTTGAATGAAGAGTACCCCAACTTAAAAATGTTAGGGCTATATTTTACGTTTTAAGTTGGAAGCAAAACGTTGAGTTACAAGCATCCCCACCATTAGCTGGCATGGCAAATGTCACAGTGAACCCCATTAGATCCACCCAAAGCATCTGGTCTTACTCGCTAACCTTTTTTGGGGAACGAATAAAGTGAGTGTGAAGGACAGTGTGGAGAAGAAGAAGTGGATGCTATGCATTGAATTAAAAAATAAATCATCAAAAACATGAGCGAACATGTCGCCAACTTGGCGAAGCAATTCCACGTAGTCTGCATCATCCTGAAGCAGAATGAGTCCAACGCCAGCAGAAAATGTCAACAAAAAGATCTATTATATTACTTTTAAAAAATACTGTAGTCATTTGTAGTACATTATTATGTGTTGTTTTTATACAATGTTTATTATCTGAAAGTCATTTTTTCTTTTTAAAAGGCATATTACAGGTTACGATAGAGCAGGGGTTCTTAACCTTTGTGACATTAGGGCCCAACTTTTCCACTGCCCACTCATATATTAACACCGAATTAGTATTGTTACTCTTGATTTTAATCATATTATATAATTATATCTAATCTACTTGCAGTTTACATCTTTTTCAAATGATATGAAACCACGTGTTAATCACCAATATTATTTATTCAACACATTAGGCTTAGGTCTGGCTGATTGGAAAAACAAGTACTAACCAAATATACTGCATGCAAAGGGACTCATAAATCACAGATGAAAAATAAATATACAATTGTAGTGCTAAAAATAAACTAAATTAGTAATAAATAATGTTTCTTAACTAAACTGTCAATAAATGTAAGTGCAAATGAAAATACAGCTTCACCTCTTTTGTCATAATTTTTGCACTTAAAACACTTCTGACTTCAGCTTAAGACTTCTTCTGTTTGTTTGAAAATGTCATTACTGCCACAAGTGGTGGAAAGTTGTATTACTAATAAGTACCGCTGCAGGCCATACAGACCACAGCTGAGAAAAAGATTTTTTGGCGGCCCTCTAGGCTACGATCGCGGCTCAACAATGGGCCCTTTGGGTAAGAAACACTGCTATAGAGGGCTTCGGATTTTGGGCTGAAGTATATCCCACAATGCATTGTTGGCAGCAATACCAAAAGGTAGTTTATGGCCAGATGAAGCCTCATGAGGCATTGAACCACTTGAACCAATTGGTTTGAGAATTTCTCGAAGCTTCAGTGCATGCAGTGCACAAGACTCTACCTACTGGTCAAATGTATGATTACAAACAGCTGCATCTTAACCACATAATTTGTCAAAAATCTTAGATAAACTAATTCATTCTCGACTTGAATCGTTTCTGAGAAACATGATATAATCAATGACGGTCAGTGTGGCTTTAGGTCCAAAAGAACCACCTCAATGGCGATAACTGAAGCCATTGAAGAAATTACTAATGCACTGGAGCATAAAAGATATGCAGTTGGTATCATTATTGATCTAAAAAAAAAGCCTTTGATACCATTAATCATTAAATTCTACTAGATAAGATGGAAAGATATGGAATTAGGGGGCTGGCTGGAGACTGGTTAAAAAGTTATTTAACAGGAAAAGTACAGTTTGTAAAAATGGGTCAATATTTATCAGATACTCTTGGAATTGCTTGTGGTGTCCCCCAAGGCTCTGTGCTGGGGCCAAAACTGTTTAATGTGTATATTAATGATATGTTGCTTGTGGTGTCCCCCAAGGCTCTGTGCTGGGGCCAAAACTGTTTAATGTGTATATTAATGATATGTTTAATACATCCAAAGTACTGAAATGTATACTGTTTGCAGACGACACAAAATTCGACAGTAGTGATGACTGTAATGAGCTCATAAATACAGTAAACACAGAACTAAACATAGTAAAAAATGGATGGACACAAATAAATTATCCTTGAATAAAAATAAAACTAAGATAGTGATGTTTGGAAATCGCAATATAACGTCCGAACAGAAAATACGTATTGATGGTACCCAAATTGAAATCGGAAATGACAATACATTTTTGGGAGTAATAATTGATAGTAAACTATCATCTATCATCAGCTATTGATTTCTGGTAGCTGGTTAAAAATAATAAATACAGAATGCTTGACTTTAATAAAAGTAATGTTTACAGTGATAAACACATTTGAAAACTGACGCTGCCAAGAATCGAACCCACGTCTTGTGGAAAAAAAAGTCACAAACCAATGTACTATCAAAGTTCTGATGACATCCCCAATACAAAATGGTCATTAAATATTCATTAAATGGAAGGTTGTAGTCCTTTTTTATTTTAGCGGCATTTTTAAACCTATTTTTATTCTCTATCCATATTTCGAACTGACCACAAGTCTCAAAAAGCTCACATTTTAAATGGAGCTTGGGCGAATTATGAGTTGTCGAATCTCCCGGAAAATCTGAACCGCGTCTCGAAACGGTCACGTGGTACAAGCGGGCTGCAAGGCTAAACTGTGTCCCGAAGCGGTCACGTGGTACTACTTAGCAACGAGGCTTCACACCATCATTTCCGGCTCTTCCCCTAAATGAAGCAAGCCTTGATACGCGCTTAGCGGAAACGCCCCCTCCATTACTCGACACGCGCCTGGAAGCCTTGGCACATTTGGTCCCATCACTACAGAAAGGCTAAAAACATTGTTCACTAACAGTAGTTATGGAATTGGCATTCATCGAAAAGTGCCAAACTAGAAAAGCGCAATAACAGTTTTGATTGTAATTCCACAACAATGACATGCTACCAAAATGATCTTATTCAAATGCCAGCTCATTTCAGTGACCACTACTTCTCATAGATATAACACTAGAAATAAACCTTTGTAAAGAGGGAAACATTGTCAGCTAAAGTGTAAAAGCTTTATTATAGCATATAGAGGCCATATGACCTGGAATGAGAACGATAGCTCTATAAAAAATTACATTTTTTAAACATTTTCAAAAAGCGTTTTAAGCTAAATTTATCGCAACGTTATGCTTAGTACATTTAACACACCCATTATGGTTGAGGAATTCACATTCGTCGCATAATTTTGGTCTTGACCTCTGTATGAGATTATCGCAGATCTTCAAGATGCAACCTTTTAATCAAATTTGAATAACAGGATATGTGGACTGATTTGGTGGATTTAAAGATTACTTTTTTATTTATAAATGAAATTGTAAATGGGTAATTGGTGGGTAAATTTTGAAATGTATTGTATTGTACGTGTGTGCTTCTAGGGATTACTCTGATATTAACAAAAGAAACAATAATGAAATACAATGTCTGTCTGTAAATAAATCTGTAAATAAATAAATAAATGAATACATGTTCAAATACGCAAACAATGCCCTTACTTCAATGTTTACTGTCTATAACAAGTGAAGTTCACAATTAGGCCATGTCCACACGAACACAGATACTTAATAAATGCATACTTATCTCAATCAATCAATCAATCAATGTTTATTTATATAGCCCTAAATCACAAGTGTCTCAAAGGGCTGTACAAGCCACAACGACATCCTCGGTAAAGAGCCCACATACGGGCAAGGAAAAACTCACCCCAGTGGGACGTCGGTGAATGACTATGAGAAACCTTGGAGAGGACCGCATATGTGGGTAACCCCCCCCCTCTAGGGGAGACCGAAAGCAACGGATGTCGAGTGGGTCTGACATAACATTGTGAAAGTCCAGTCCACAGTGGATCCAACACATCAGCGGGAGTCCAGTCCACAGCGGGGCCAACAGGAAACCATCCCGAGCGGAGACGGGTCAGCAGCGCAGAGATGTCCCCAACCGATGCACAGGCTAGTGGTCCACCCGGGGTCCCGACTCTGGACAGCCAGCACTTCATCCATGGCCACCGGACCTATGCAACTCCCCCTCGCAAGGGACAGGGGAGAAGAGGAGAGAAGAAAAGAAACGGCAGATCAATCTCTGCGTTTAGGCCTCTTGTCCACAAGCAGACGCCTACTTTTGTCTTTAAAAACGCAGGCTTTTGCAAACGCTGGCCAAGGTGTAGAGTTCCAAAACTCTCCGCTTAGCGTGTGCGTGTACACGGCCCAAACGGAAACGTGTGATGACGTCACGGTTGTGCGCTGTCATTTCCAAACTCAACAACACTGCCTTGCTGCCTTTAACCCTTGTGTGGTGTTCGGGTCTGTGGGACCCGTTTTCGATTTTTATTAAAAGAAAAATGATACAATTAATTAATTTTTCAAACTGAGACTCACTGGCTTTGGCTCATTTTCTGTGAAGAACATATATCAGAATACATATTTAATGAACACACACCATACACCCCCCCTACACATTTCTATTACATATAAGATGTCCGGGGTTCACTGGACCCGGGGCTAATAGAAGTGTGGAAATTGATGTTCTGTGTACCACACGCCCACACACACACACACACACACACACACACACACACACACACACACACACACACACACACACACACACACACACACACACACACACACACACACACACACACACACAGAGCAGGCCTAAACGGGGAGGACAGAGTGTAGATACACAGAACATCAGAGGGTCAAATGTGCGACAAAATGAGAGCAGACAGCGTTGACGAACAATGTTGCAACCTTGTGTGGGAACCGCAGGTGCAGAAACACAAAAGAAGAATCCCTGTGGGATGCAGAAACTGAAATGTCCATGCAACGTTCATATTGTTGTTACTCAGCCAGCGTTTGTGGGTCTTAGACTTAGACTTACTTTTTATTGTCGTTCAAATTTGAACTTTACAGTACAGATAAGAACGAAATTTCGTTGCATTAGCTGGTTGGCAGGGCAGGATAAAAAAAGCGATAAGGTGCAGATATAAATAAATAGATTACTGTAAAGATAAATATATTGCACTTTTGCATATGCATCTACGTTTATGGATGTATGTTATATTGTCTTTATATTCCAGCGAGTTCATCCATTTTTGGGGGGAATTGAGGGGATTATTATGATGCGTTCAAGAGTCTTACGGCCTGAGGGAAGAAGCTGTTACAGAACCTGGAGGTTCTGCTACAGAGGCTGCGGAACCTCTTTCTAGAGTCCAGCAGTGAAAACAGTCCTTGGTGGGGTTGGGAGGAGTCTCTGCAGATTTTCTGAGCCCTGGTCAGGCAGCGGCTTTTTGCAATCTCCTGGATAGGAGGAAGAGGAGTCCTGATGATCTTTTCCGCTGTTCTCACCACTCTCTGCAGAGACTTCCAGTCTGAGGCACTGCAGGCTCCAGTCCAGACAGAGATGCTGTTGGTCAGTAGGATCTTTATAGTGCCTCTGTAGAATGTGGTGAGAACGGGGGGAGGGAGTTGTGCTCTTTTCATCCGACGCAAAAAGTGCATGCGCTGCTGAGCTCTTTTTACAAGAGCTCCGTTGTGTAGGGACCAGGTCATATTGTCAGTTATCGGCACCCCCAGGAACTTGGTGCTGCTTACCATCTCCACCGCTGTGCCGTTGCTGAAGAGTGGAGCGTGGCTGGACTGGTGCTTCCTGAAGTCGACGATCTCCTTGGTCTTGTCGACGTTCAGGACCAGGTTGTTGGTTCTGCACCAGTCAACCAGATGTTTCACCTCCTCCCTGTAGTCCATGTCGTTGTTGTCACGGATGAGGCCCACTACTGTCGTGTCGTCCGCATACTTCACAATGTGGTTAGTAGTGGACCTGGCGCAGCAGTCATGGGTCATCAACGTGAACAGCAGCGGACTCAGGACGCAGCCCTGGGGGGAGCCGGTGCTCAGGGAGATGGCATTGGAGGTGTTGTTGCCCACTCTCACAGACTGGGGTCTGTCTGTGAGGAATTCAAGCAGCCAGTTGCATAGAGGGGTACTGAATCCAAGGGGGGCCAGTTTGCTCACCAAGTGCTGCGGGATGATGGTGTTGAATGCAGAGTTGAAGTCCAGAAACAACATCCGCACGTGTGTGTCCTTTCCTTCCAGATGTGCTAAGCTCAGGTGGAGTGCAGAGGAGATGGCGTCCTCTGTGGAGCGGTTAGGGCGATAAGCAAACTGGTATGGGTCGAATGTGGGGGGAGGTCTGGAGACAATGTATTCCTTTACCAGCCTCTCGAAGCACTTCATTACAGATATTTTTTGGGATAAGTCAGTATTTTAACATAAAAGTGTTTGATTGTGAGGCATTAAAAGCCACAAAATGCAACGGGTCCATCAGACCCACAAACACTGGCTGAGTAACAACAATATGAACACCACACAAGGGTTAAACACACTATAAGAGGAATTACTGTATGTTTGAACGTAAACATGTTGTCATTTTCACTCAATATTAATAAAAAGACACATCAAAATGGGTTTTGCGACACTCTCGCCGGCGGTAATGACGGTCAGCTGTTTTGGATACGATCGCTGTCGAACCTCGCTCTTTGTCATAAGAAAGGTGCCACGTTATCTTATGTTTTTAGTCCTTATTTAACAACAAAATATGAAGTTAACTTACGTGTCTTGCTTCCATTTTTGTAGATAGACCGTGCTCGTACGTAAAAAGCGACTAAGCAACTAAAAAAAAATAGTGTCCTCCTTGTAGTGTGTACTGATGTTAAAGACAATATACACTTCATTACACATGTACTATATAACTACGTATATTCATGATTAAATGCTCTGTAATTCCACGAGAGTTTTACAACGGTATACGTGCGTCCGTGCACTTTATATTGGTACTTAAACATGCAAAAGGGTTTCGTTAGTGCGCGCTGATTTTAGAAATAATTGTTATGAGAGTAGCGTGTGTGTGTGTGTGTGTGTGGCCCTTTAAGATATGACAGCATGCGAGGTAAGTGACGTCAGTGAGTGAGTGGGCGAGAGAAGTGAGGGAGCGGTAACAGTGAGTGCGTATAGGTGCTAGTAGCTTGGTGGATGGCTGTGTGCAAGACACCAATAAAAGTCACAAAGTTGCAACAAACCGCCGGCCTCGTCATTCACCCTGGAGTCCGGAGCTGTAAAGACCCACTGCCGGGTAAAGTGAAGGGTGTTACCCCCGAAGTACATCGGCCCTGGAGGACCGTCTCCCCTGCGCTCCTCGACTATGGTCTGGGAGCCGGAAGCAGGAAAGGTGTAACATAATGTACACTTCACAGCACATGTAATACATCACCATGTTGATGAACATGTTATAATTCTATGACTGTTGGGTTTCAGCAGCATAGGCGTGAAAAAGATAACGTACGTGTCATTGTACGTCTAAAGTCGATCAAAATAAACATAATAGGAGGTGTAATGCCACCAAGACAGATATTGCTGCTTTTTTCAGGCTTCTGATCGGACAAAATGTGCATGACAGCAGGTGTATGTGTTTGTGTGTAGACATAGACAGTTTTGAAACTATACTTGTGTGGAAAGGAGATCGTTTTAACCCCAAATATATGTTTTTTAAACTCTCCCATATTTGTGTTAGCTATAGTTAGCTAACAAGCTAGCAAACAAGCTAACTATAGCATCCGCCATGTTTGTCACCAATAAGCAGCCAAAATGCACCATTCATCGCTCCTTAACCTGTTATTTGATTAGTTTCAGTACCATTCGAAATAAATATGGTTGTATTTGCAAAATTTACCTCTAATGACGAAAAGTAGATCTACAATTGGCCATTAAGTGACAGAAGTGGGCATATTTCTTCTTCTGCTGACACAGGTGAAATGTACAGGGCACCTCCTATTGGCAGTGGCTGGCATTGCAGGTATAGATACACACTATCAAGGAGGTGTCCCCCAGTGAATGCATTCTACTCACCCGATGGCTCAATTAGCTGCGTAGGACAGTGTTTTGCAACCGTTTCTGAGCCAAGGCACATTTTCTTCATTGAAAAAATCCTGAGGCACACAACCAGCAGAAATCATTGAACAATGAAACTCAACAGCCGATATTGACAATAAAAAGTTGTTTTCGCAAAGTGTGGATATGAATTCAAACCATAACCAACAATGCTTCACTTTGACTCTTGTCTCAAAGTAGGTCTACTGTCACGACCTGTCACATCACGCTGTGACTTCTTTTGACGTTTTTTTCTGTGTCGTGTTTTAGTTCTTGTCTTGCGCTCCTATTTCGGTTTCTTTTCCTGTTTTGTTGGTATTTTCCTGTAGCAGTTTCATGTCTTCCTTGAAGGCTATTCCCCGCACTTGCTTTGTTTTGGCAATAAAAACCATTTAAGTTGTGCGGATGCTATCTTTCTTTGTGGGGACATTGTTGATTGTCATGTCATGTACGGTTGAATGCCTTCTCCAAATCCACAAAGCTACATGTGCTTTGTGGATTTGGAGAAGGCATTCGACCGTGTACCCCGGGAAGTCCTGTGGGGAGTGCTCAGAGAGTATGGGGTATCCGACTGTCTGATTGTGGCGGTCCGCTCCCTGTATGATCAGTGTCAGAGCTTGGTACGCATTGCCGGCAGTAAGTCGGACCCGTTTCCAGTGAGGGTTGCACTCCGCCAAGGCTGTCCTTTGTTACCGATTCTGTTCATAACTTTTATGGACAGAATTTCTAGGCGCAGTTAGGGCGTTGAAGGTATCTGGTTTGGTGGCTGCAGGATTAGGTATCTGCTTTTTGCAGAGGATGTGGTCCTGATGGCTTCATCTGGCCAAGATCTTCAGCTCTCACTGGATCGGTTCGCAGCCGAGTGTGAAGTGACTGGGATGAGAATCAGCACCTCCAAGTCCGAGTCCATGGTTCTCGCCCGGAAAAGAGTGGAGTGCCATCTCCGGGTTGGGGAGGAGATCTGGCCCCAATTGGAGGAGTTCAAGTACCTCAGAGTCTTGTTCACGAGTGAGGGAAGAGTGGATCGTGAGATCGACAGGCGGATCGGTGCGGCGTCTTCAGTAATGCGGACGCTGTATCGATCCGTTGTGGTGAAGAAGGAGCTGAGCCGGAAGGCAAAGCTCTCAATTTACCGGTCGATCTACGATCCCATCCTCACCTATGGTCATGAGCTTTGGGTTATGACCGAAAGGACAAGATCACAGGTACAAGCGACCGAAATGAGTTTCCTACACCGGGTGGCGGGGCTCTCCCTTAGAGATAGGGTGAGAAGCTCTGTCATCCGGGAGGAGCTCAAAGTAAAGCCGCTGCTCCTCCAAATCTAGGGGAGCCAGATGAGGTGGTTCGGGCATCTGGTCAGGATGCCACCCGAACGCCTCCCAAGGGAGGTGTTTCGGGCACGTCCGACTGGTAAGAGGCCACGGGAAAGACCCAGGACACGTTGGGAAGACTATCCCCCGCGACCCGACCTCGGATAAGCGGAAGAAGATGGATGGATGGATGGATGTCATGTACAGATGTACTTTGTGGACGCCGTCTGCTCCACGTGCTGTAAGTCTTTGCTGTCGTCCAGCATTCTGTTTTGTTTACTTTGCAGCAAGTTCAGTTTTAGTTTCGTTCTGCATAGCCATCCCTAAACTGCAATGCCTTTTCTTAGCGGCACTCGCCTTTTGTTTATTTTTGGTTTAAGCGATAGATACCTTTTTACCTGCACACTGCCTCCCGCTGTCGTCTGCATATTGTAATCACGACAAACCATGTTCCCGACATCTACAAAGCAATTAGCTACCTGCTGCCACTTACTGATATGGAAGAGTATTATACGGTTACTCTGCCGAGCTCTAGACTGCACAGAAACTCAACAACGGCACATTATTTGCGGATTATAATTACTGGTTTTCAAAAATGTTTTTAACCCAATTAGGTGAAATTAGATAATCTCCCACGGCACACCAGACTGTATCTCACGGCACACTAGTGTGCCGCGGCACAGTGGTTGAAAAACACTGGCGTAAGGTGTCTACTTGCTGAAGGGCTTTTCAAAGTCATCACCATGTCCGCCTACCCCGCAGATAGCAGTGGCGTGCAACTCTCATTACCCTTGATGCATAAGTCCAAATAACATGGCAACACAGTGCACCACCTGAGTAAATCAGGACCAAATTAAATCGAGGTAACACACACACACACACACACACACACACACACACACACACACACACACACACACACACACACACACACACACACACACACACACACACACAAGTGGTGGTATTTTGGTGTCATCTCAGTGGCCTTGTCTGGAAGTTGAATTCTCTAATCAGACCTCAATCATGTTAAGAGACAATTAGTGTCTTGGGGAAAAAAGAATACAACATGATGAGGTACTGCCCATCACTGTCCCTTCTGCTTAGAATATTTTAGAGGAGAAAGTCACCCAGGAAAGTTAAAGATCTTTATAGAGAACAGTGTCACCTACTGGCTTACCTTGAATATACTTTATTTGTTTAATACAGTGGTCCCCAACCTTTTTGTACTTGCGGACCGGTCAATGCTTGAAAATTTGTCCCACGGACCGGGTGGGGGGGTGGGGTGGTGGGGGGAGGGGTAGTAAAAAAATGTATTTATTTATTTTTTTTACAATCATGTGTGCTTACGGACTGTATCACTGCAGACTGTATTGATTTATATTGATATATAATGTATATATTGTGTTTTTTATGTTGATTTAATAAAAAAATAAAAACATATTTTATTTTTTTAGTTTATTTTTTAACGTCTTGTGCGGCCGCGGCCCGGTACCAATCGGTCCACGGACCGGTACCGGGCCGCGGCCCGGTGGTTGGGGACCACTGGTTTAATACACTTCAGGTGCTGGCCTAGTAAAAAAACAAAAAAGGTAACACTTTAGTATTGGGAACACGTATTAGTGGCTTATTAACATGCAAATTAGTAACATATTGGCTTTTTATTAGTCATTATTAAGTACTTATTAATGCCTTATCGTGCATGACCTTATTATACAACCAGTAAGCCATTAACTAAGAGTCTTCCCTCAATAACCTCAGAATTATTGCTTATTAGTAACCCTAACCCAAACCCTTATATGTTTCCCTAGTGTCCAAATAACTCTAAATTAAGTATTTGTTACTTTAATAAGCAACTAATTAATGTTGTATATGTTCCCCATACTAAAGTGTTACCAAAATAAAGATTAAGGACTCTTTCAATTTAAAGCAGTGATCATTATCTGGAGTTTTTTTCAGAATAGTAAGCTATTTTGGAGATGTTTAATAAAGGATCTGTGCTTAGTCGCAAACTGAAGGTCTGACCTAATGTGTGTTTATATTTTTTTTAATCAGCTGTATTGAGTTAGTTTCCCCAAAAATGGTCTATGAAGCTATATTTGGCATGTACCCTCTGAGGGAGAGCCTGAGGGAGGCGTCACATTAGTTCACAAAATCATAGTTTAACACATTTCTCAAAGGCCAATAAAGAGAAGCTTACGTAACATGCAAACTTTCAAGCCTTAGTGCAGGGGTCGGCAACCCGCGGCTCTAGAGCCGCATGCGGCTCTTTAGCGCCGCCCTAGTGGCTCTCTGGAGCTTTTTCAAAAATGTATGAAAAATGGAAAAAGATGAGGGGGAAAAATATATTTTTTGTTTTAATATGGTTTCTGTAGGAGGACAAACATCACACAAACCTCCCTAATTGTTATAAATCACACTGTTTATATTAAACATGCCTCACTGATTGGAGTATTTGGCGAGCGCCGTTTTGTCCGACTGATTTTGGCGGTCCTTGAACTCACCGCAGTTTGTTTAAATGTATAACTTTCTCCGACTTTCTAGGACGTGTTTTATGCCACTTCTTTTTCTGTCTCATTTTGTCCACCACACTGTTAACGTTGTGCGTGAAGGCACAAAGGTGAGTTTTGTTGATGTTATTGACTTGTGTGGAGTGCTATTCAGACATATTTGGTCACTGCATTAATGCTAGCTAATCGATGCTAACATGCTATTTAGGCTAGCTATATGTACATATTGCATCATTATGCCTCATTTGTAGCTATATTTGAGGTCATTTGGTTTCCTTTAAGTCATCTTAATTCAATTTATATCTCATGACACACTATCTGTATGTAATATGGCTTTTAATTTTTTGCGGCTCCAGACAGATTTGTTTTTGTATTTTTGGTCCAATATGGCTCTTTCAACATTTTGGGTTGCCGACCCCTGCCTTAGTGTGTGGTTTTTCTGTGTTTAAGGTTTAATTCAGTTTCGGCCGAAATAAACCTTTGATTGGTAGTAGCGCTGATTGAACAATACAGCCTTTGTTTGTTTATTAGGACTCGCACCTGTGCCCAATCATAATCATGTCCCTATGTAGGCTCGCCTCGCTGCCGGCGAGGGTTTGCTTCAAGCATTACATTCTGCTTGACGTCTACTGTTTTCTGTTATTTTGCTTGTGCATGTAATCACACTTCCCTGCTGCACTCTATTTTGGATTGTGTACATTTGGACCTTAAATACTCTCTTGCCTGCGCGCTGCTTCTTCCTGTTCTTCCGCATGCTAGGAACATACTGCATACATAATTGTATCTATTTTAGACCTATTTCTGCCCTATTAGACATATTGTTTCCCATTGAAAATACAGTACAGGTATTTATTTCCAAGGGGTGATCTATTTTTTTTTAAATGTCTAATGATCATAAAAGTGTAACAATAATTATAAACATGTACAAATAAGTTAACCAGTATCACGATTGTCATGACCTCATAGACCACTTCCTGTTGGTCATCATCTCTTTACTCTGAGTGCTGGCTCCCTCACCTGTCCCTGTTTGCCAATAAGGCTGCTTCTTACGCCAGCCCTGTCCTCTGGACTGGATCATGTTACTTTCTGCTTTGTACCTCCATGCTGAATATCTTTCCCAATATCTTCCTGTGCACGTCCCTGCTGCACTATTTTTTGTTTTGTCAAATACATCCAGAAACTTGAGGGTGCCTGGTACGAATCCAGCTTCTAGGTGTCTTGAGCAAGACACTTTACCCACCTTACTACCCAGTGCCGCACACACTGGTGTATGAATGTTTGGTGGTGATCGGAGAGACCATAGGAGCAAATTGGCAGACATGCAGGGCAGCTGTGCCTACAAATGTAGCTTACCACCATGTGAATGTGCTTCTCAGTTCTCACTGTAAAGTGCTTTGAGTGTCTGGAAATGCGCTATATAAATCTAAACCATTATCATAAAGAGAAATTAACAACTGTTAATAGGTAAATGTAAAAACAACAAAAAGTGTACTTGTGAGTAGCAGACAGAAAGTTGGGTGTGAGTATTACTGCTTTAAAGACACCATTAAACCCACTTTTATCATTAAAGTGTCGATAAGTTAATCACTGTTCTTCACGGTGAGTCAATCAAACTTCATTTGTCATTTTTCAACCTCATTTTTTACACTTTGGTGGTGTTTTTGCAGCTGTTTCTTTTCACATAATATACATACTTTATATGCTCATGCATTTCTTTTTTTGCATTTAAAAATTCTCTATACTGTTATATTGTTATTGTTATATCACATACTGAATCTTGATAATAACAACTATAAAACTGTACTTAAGGATGACAAATAGCGAAGTTGGGGCAGGATGGTTATTACTTAAACAATTTAGGCATTTTAAAGTGTGACAAAAGTGTGGTAAAGAAAAAACAATTATACTTAAAAACATTTAAAATCGTGTTGCCTTAACTTAAAACCGTCTCAGGGTCATGGGGCAGGCAGCACGCAGCAGCAGCACGCGGCAGAGCGTCCTTGCGGATTTCTCAGCTTAACCATTTTTTTTTCCTGTTTCTACAATTGGATATTGTGCTTTGGAACCGCCAATGCATGGTCAAGTGAGTGTGCTGGACTAGTGTAGTTTGTGTGGACTTTGCCTACACAAGGCTACTACTTTTTACAACAAGCTACCGAGCTGCTAAACTTTTGCTACAAACACTGCTAACGTGTTACCCTCGGGCGGCTCGTCTCTAAGCCAGTGTCCGAGTGGTAAGCAACATGGGAACCAAGAAGAACAAGGAGGACATCGACGAAATTAGAAAGTCGCTTGACTTTCTGACGGAGGAGATGGCTGTTGTGAGTAAACAGCAGAAAACGATCATGGAGCTGGTTGCGGAAGTGAAGACGCTGCGGATCCAGAACGCCGAGAAGGACAAACGACTCGACTTTTTGGAGAGCAGGGTCCAAGCTTTGGAGCAATACAGCAGGATAAATGATGTGATTGTATCGGGTCTCCACATAAAACCCCGGTCATATGCGCGGGCGGTGACCGCCGGCGGTGAGCTGGATATCTCAACGGAGCAACAAGTGGCTACCTTTCTACAGTCCAAAGGAATCACACTGGACTGTAACACCATCGAGGCTTGCCATACCCTGCCCAGGAGAAACAACGACAGCAATGACAAACCAGCTGTCATCATAAGGTTTGTAAACCGAAAGCACAAGACCGCACTACTGAGCCAGGGGAGAAAGTTAAAGGGCTCAAACATCTTTCTGAACGAGCACTTAACAAAGCACAACGCAGACATTGCAAAAAAGGCACGCTACCTCAGGAAGCAGGGGAAAATACAGAATACTTGGACCACAAGTTGCAAGATCTTTGTGAAGTTGAACGGAATGAATGCAAAAGTGGTACTCATCAGAAGCATGGAGGAGTTAGACAAGTACCAGTAGGGAAGAGCCAAAGGGACTGGCATTCTGGTCTAACTGAACTAAGGTAACAACACACCATGTCACACAACAATATGACTTTCGCTACAATGGGTGACGACAGTCATCTAAATCAGCGGATAATGGACTATGAACAATTTACTGAATTTAACACATTGGATCACTATGAGCACAACACACTGGACTTGGAACTGGACATTGACCCAGATATAAATGTATTTTCCAACATTAATAACTCTTGTAAATACTACACTACTGAACAGTATAATCACAACATCTAAGCAGATGGGAAGTTATCTATTATTCACATTAACAGTAGAAGTCTATATACAAACTTTAAATCCATTAAGAACTATTTGTACTCATTCTCACAACCATTCAATATCATAGCAATATCTGAAACTTGGTTCAACAAGGAAAGGGGAATGGACTTTGAGATGGATGGCTATGAACTTACTTATAAAAACAGAATTAACAAGGGTGGAGGAGGAGTAGCAATTTATGTGGATACAAATTTAAATTTCAAGATTGTAGAGGCTATGTCACAGGTGGTTGATAACCTTCTCGAATGCATTACATTTGAGATCTGCATGGAAAACAAAAAAAAGATGCTAATCAGTTGTGTAAACAGGGCGTCCGATTCAAGTATTGATACTTTTAAGGACTGGATGGGAGGCATGTTCTCAGGAATAGGTAATAAAAATATATTTATATGTGGAGATACTAACATAGATATATTGAAACATAGCAATCATAAAAGCACAGAGGATTTTATAAATACAATACACAGTATGTGCCTACTTCCTTCAATCACTAGACCCAGTAGAATTACATCTCATAGTGCCACTCTCATAGACAACATATTTACCAATTGATAACAAAATAAGTGGGTTATTAGCAGAGGTGGGACCAAGTCATTGCTTTGCAAGTCACAAGTAAGTCTCAAGTCTTTGCCCTCAAGTCTCGAGTCAAGTCCCGAGTCAAGACAGGCAAGTCCCGAGTCAAGTCCAAAGTCAAGACTGGAAAGTCTCAAGTCAAGTCACAAGTCCTGCATTTTGAGTTTCGAGTCCTTTCAAGTCCTTTTAACCACAGACTAATATTTTTACACAGATTGTGTATGCTTTTAAACCGCTGTATTTATTTATTAAAACAAGTGCATTTGAAATAGCAGGAAAGAAAATAGTACTGACATTGCAATTCATAATAGCACTATTAACCAGTCATTTTAATAGTTTAAACAATTTAAAACATTTAACTCATTCCTTTACAGAATAAACACATTTGCAAAAACAAGTGCAACTGTACTTATTTGTACAAAAGTGTTAACATTGTATTTCCATGGCATATTGCATTGTAACTAGTTCCACAGCAGTTTCTATTCTGTTCTTACCTTATCTCATTGATCTCATCTCATACTGTATGTGTGTTGATGTGTGCGTACACATGAAAAACATAACAAATACATGAACATAACAATGAACAGAGTTGTACTTTTTAGATGTCAGGGCCCTATGCAATATGTACACATATTCTTAATATAGTATATATTTTAAGTGACCTTTATTTGACTATGTTTGTCTTTTTGTAGGTGGCTAAAATACGCGGTGCTGCTGACCGCCGTCTAACGTTATGTTACTGTGTGTGATACATTGACTAACGTAACGTTATGTCTAGGTACCTCATGCAACCCTGCTTAAAAAATCACTTGACAAAAAGTATGAATAAGGTAGCAAACTGCAGTGGACGCAACATATTGCCGTGTTTGAAATGACGTTATAACCATAAACATCTTATAAGTAGACACAATATTGGTTGCTGTGACGCGAGCAATTTGCATCTTGAAGTGGTGATGAGGAGCCGGCGAGCAGCCTAAACTGACAGTTGACAGGTAGAAAACAAAGATGCCGGGCTGGTGTTCAGCGTTTTCCTGCTCAAATGAGCGGACTGTTGAAAATAGGAATCGGGGGATTACTTTTCACAAGTAAGATTTAACATTAATGTACTATTGGTTGTATTTTATGAAAATAACATTACCACAGAGTTGAGAAGGAGCAAAGATCTTCAATATTTGTATGTGAAAATCACAAATAAATCTTCTGGGGGAGGATGACGCCCCTACAGGGGTTTGGTTTACAAACTTTCTGCCCCTCCTAAAACAAAATTCACCAGCCGCCACTGATTATGATGCATTCTCATTTTAGGCAAAATATAAGACAATACTTTCTTAACAGTATAATTGTAACCAGGAATAAGTCTTCAAGTAACAATATTCAAATACTAACATTGTTGGGTAAAACAGAATTTGGTTTTATTCTGAATCCAGTGAAACAGATTGGTGGTTTTAGCTGATATAAAGACTTTCAGGTGTTTATATATGTTTAAGTATTTGGCAGACGCTTTTATCCAAAGCGACATACATAAAAAATACATATATAACAATCACTGTAAACATGATCATTTAAGGGAAGAATGTAATACAAAATATCAATACAAAGTGTCATGACAGAATAAACTCTCTGCTGCTGCAGCAACAGAGATATGGTCTATAAGATATATAGATATCTAATGTATTCATACATTGTTTATGTAGCATGTATATATAACGTAATCATATTGTTTCTTCAATTTAAAAATATCTGACCGTTTTTTCCCCCCTTCTCTGGGATTATATTCCCAGTTTTAATCTCGGACGTCTGGTCACTTATAGCGTATAAGAATATTCTATTACTGTTAAGCAAACTATGAATAATAAAACATGTGTCCGTTATCATAGCTACACGTATGACAAAAAAGCGCGTGAAAATGAGTGGTATTCAGTGAGGTAAAATGAATTAAATGCGTTGACAGTTCATTGCTCCTGCCAAATGAATTGCACTGAGTGGAGCGGATCACCACTCCAAGATGGCGGCCCCGCGTCTCCTCTGCGCCAGTAGGCAGTAGCGCTCGATGCTGTGTACCCTTATAAGATGTCTATGGTTATTACGTTAGCAGTGAGTTTACAGCCTCACTGATTTAACTACACAGCAAATAAAAGTCATGTTACTTAGCCAATAAACGTTATCTTACATTCAAAACTTACCCTTCTTTGTGCAACTTCAAATGTCGAACGAAGTTGGAAGTTGTTGCGTCTCCGTCTGTAATATTCGAACTGCGTGATTTGCATACGGCAATTCGTTGACCAAGTCGTAGTTTTTATACCCGAACGAAACCAACTTTGGTATACATCTTTCTCACTGGCACGTTGTTTGACAACTCTTGTTCATTGGTTGTCCTGCAATTTGATTGGATCAATGCTGTGTGATGAAAACAATGTAGATCTAATTTGATTGGCTGTTGTACTGAGAGCACACACACTGACACGCAGCACACACCCTGATAGACAGACACGTACAAAATGAAAGCTACGGAGCGCTCCCAAATAACTTTTTAAGCTTTAGGTTTTTGGGAAAGTAGCAAGTCATGTCAAGTCAAAAGGCTCAAGTCCAAGTGAAGTCACAAGTCATTGATGTTAAAGTCTAAGTCGAGTTGCAAGTCTCTTTACATTTTGTCAAGTCGAGTCTAAAGTCATCAAATTCATGACTCGAGTCTGACTCGAGTCCAAGTCATGTGACTCGAGTCCACACCTCTGGTTATTAGTCTGCGATATTACCGACCACCTGCCGGTATTTACGGTAATTGATTATGTTTATAAGAATAGGACAGGTAAACAAAAAATATTTAGGCGAATAAAGACAGACAAATCAATTACTATGTTAATACAGGATCTAGTATCACTGAACTGGGATATGATGTATAATGAAAAAGATGTGGACAGTGCTTATAATATATTTTTGGAAATATTTAAGTCAAAGTATGATAAACATTGTCCAATCAAAGAATACAACAAAACAAGAGCATATGATAACTGTCCATGGTTAACGAAAGGTTTGCAAAATGCTTGTAAAAAGAACAATGCATTATACAGGAATTTTATTAGACAGAGAACCAAAGAAGCTGAGGATAAATATAAAAAATATAAAAATAAGTTCATCAGTATTATAAGGATAAGTAAGAAAGAATACTACAAGAATAAACTAGAGCGTAATAAAGATAATATAAAAGGGATATGGAACATATTAAGCAGTATAATAAGAGATGGTGTCAAACAAAACAGCTTACCTAAATATTTAAAAGAAGATGATATTGAAAATTACAATATGGAGGAGGTGGCAGATCGCTTCAATCACTTTTTTGTTAAAGTAGGCCCTGATCTAGAGAGTAAAATTATGGATCGAGGGGTGGAAGGAGAGCATATGGGGGATCTGGTGAAGAGAAATCCATGCTCAATGTTCTTTGAGAGAGTCGAAGAGAAAGAAATATTGGACATAGTAAAAAACTGTAAAAACAAACAATCAACAGATTTTAATGATATTGACATGTCATTGGTCAAACTGGTCATTGAGGGGATTTCTAAGCCACTTACTCACATATGCAATTTATTGTTTCAAACCGGTTAATTTCCAAATCAAATGAAAATAGCAAAGGTCATTCCACTGTATAAAAATGGGAGCAAACACCTCTTCACAAACTACAGACCTGTCTCACTACTGCCTCCATTTTCAAAAATATTGGAGAAACTATTTAATAGCAGATTAGATTCATTCCTGGAAAAATATAATGTACTCTCAGAGAGTCAATATGGTTTTAGAACTAAAAGATCAACTTCTCAGGCATTGATGGAATCCATTGAAAGAATCACAGACGCAATTGATAATCATCAATATGCAATTGGCATCTTCATTGACCTCAGAAAAGCTTTTGACATTATCAATCACAATATATTAATTAATAAACTGGAGAAAATTGGTATAAGAGGTATGGCAATAGACTGGATAAAAAGCTATTTGGACAGACGGAAACAGTTTGTGAAGCTGGGAAACCATAGCTCAAATTGCTTGGACATTGCTTGTGGAGTCCCCCAGGGGTCAGTATTGGGACCAAAACTTTTTATACTGTACATAAATGATATTTGCCAAGTATCCAAGTTGCTGTCTATGGTACTTTTCGCAGATGACACTAATGTATTTTGCTCTGGTGATGATCTAGATACATTACAAAAGAACATAAATGAAGAGTTGTATAAACTGAAATTATGGTTTGACTGGAACAAATTGTCTTTGAATGTGAGCAAGACCAAGTTTATGTTCTTTGGCAGGTTCAGGTTAAACACACAGTTAAATATAGAAATTGATGGGGTGGCTATTGAGCAAGTGCACAAAATCAAATTCCTTGGTGTAACAATTGACGACAAGCTCAGCTGGAAAGCACATATTACACATCCATCCATCCATCCATCTTCCTCCGCTTATCCGAGGTCGGATCGCGGGGGCAGCAGCCTAAGCAGGGAAGCCCAGACTTCCCACATGTAAAATACAAAGTAGCAAGAAGTATAGCAGTCATAAACAAAGCAAAGCAGGTTCTGGATCATAAGTCACTCCACACTCTCTACTGTTCTTTAGTCTTGCCATACTTAAACTACTGTACTGAAGTCTGGGGTAACAATTACAAAAGTTCGTTACAGTCACTAATCATTTTACAAAAAAGAGCAGTAAGGACCATTCACAAGGTCGGCTATCTGGAACACACCAATGCACTATTTCTACAGTCTAAATTATTAAAATTCACCGACATTGTCTCATATCAAACAGCAATAACTATGTACAGGGCTAGGAACCATTTGTTACCACTGAACACTCAAAACATGTTTAGTGAACGTGAGGGGGGGCATAGTTTGAGGAGAGAACTCAATTTTAAAATTCAGATGAGAAATTCCACCATGAAAAGTTTTCGCATTTCCATCACAGGTGTCAAGTTGTGGAACAATCTGAGCGAAGTACATAAGCAAAGTCCAAGCATCAATGTTTTTAAAAGAATGTACAAAAATATATTGTTCACAGGATATAGTGAACTGCACTAAGAGTCAGTAGGTTTGTATCTGTATGTATATGTATACTATGTATACACGCTGTTGTGTCACATTCATAGTTACTTGTTCATAGTTACTTGTTAAATATGTGTTGTAGATATATATATATATGTATATGTACATACTTATATATGTATATGTATTTATATGACATAACATTTTTATATACTATTATTATGATTATTATTAAACATACAGTAAGTAATAAGAGGGGTGGGAGTACATAAGTTTTTACTTCTTCTCACTCCTTTTCGGATATGTTTACATTAATGTTTATTTTCATTTCTTGTTTCTTTTGCTTTTTATTATTACTATTATTATTATTATTATTATTATTGTTTTTGCTATTCATTCTTGAATGGCTTTTTTGTTGTTTTTTTTCAAAATTTGTTGTTTTTGTTTTGTCTACATATTTGAAATAAACATGAATGGAATGAAAAATGAAAAAAAAGTGTACTGAGCAGCCAGTATCAGTGTTATTTTTATTTTGGCTTGTCCATATTGTACCTAGGCGCTCGGACAGCGACGCAATTTTGAAAGATGGAGAGAGAGGTCTTTGACTTTTTCAAAATGATCTCGAAAGTGTAAAAATGAGTTAACTACTGTTATTAGTAAAAATAAATATATAATGTATGTGAATACAATAACACACAACATTAGCTTTGAAAACATGTGAAGAGCGAGTCTCTTTGCATTAGAACGTTACATCTTCCAGAGTATGTTGTTTCATTATTGTTGGCATTTATCCCAGTAGGCACACGGCACTGATACAACGTTGATTATACATGCTTGTCCTCAAAAAACAGACTTTGAAACAGGTTGCAAAATAGTTGTATTTGTAAATTGGGACAACGTTGATGTCCAATGTTGGATCCATGTTGTAAGTTGGGAAATTACCAAATTTCAATGGTCAAATCAACGTCACAACCGGACATCAAATAAACGTTGTCAAAAAGCATGTTGTTCCAACGTTGTATTTGCGTTGTACAATATTGTTTGGGAAATTACCAAATTTCAATGGTCAAATCAACGTCTGAACCCAACATTGATTAAACGTCGTCAAAAAGCATGTTGTTTCAACGTTATGTTTGAGTTGCTCAATGTCAGGACCTAATTCAACAAGTTCCCAACGTTGTTTTAATGTCTTGTGTCTGCTAGGTATGGTACTGAGCAGCCAGGACAGAGTTGAGGAAATGAAAATAGAATACCCTTCTTGTCACAATTGTATTCATGACCATCTGTTATAAATTTATGACCTCGCTTGTGAAACGTCAAAATGTTCACTACAGAGGACAAGTGGGCGGGACTTTCGACCAAAGGTGAAAAGTCCTGCCTACTTGTCCTCTGTAGTCAGGGACATTTCAGGTTAAAAAGGGGCCCTAATGAGAATTTTATTTGGAGGCCCGCCATTTTTCGTCACAATTTTATGTATACATATATATTTAAAATCAAACTTGAATTTATGTAATGCATGTTTAGTACTTAAATTAGTTTATGGAAAATAAATTGTTCAATAATGTAATACTTTTTGTGTGCAAACAATTTTTTAACATCATTAGTTAAAACATAAATGTATATACCTTGCCATATCAACTTAGACCGGGATTTGAACCCTATACCTATTGCTTTGACAAACAGGTCATGGTTAACAAGATTCTGCAGTATTGCGTGGACATCAGAGGCGGTGCTTCTGGATTGGCAGACTGGGGTGGTGCTTACTCTATCTAAAAAGTAGAACCATAGGGTGTGTTCCAATTATTGTGGGATCACACTCCTCAGCCTTCCCAATAAAGTCTATTAAGGTGTACTGGAGAGGAGGCTACTTTGGATAGTTTAAACTCGAATTTAGGAGGAGAAGTGTGGTTTTTGTCCTGGTCGTGGAACTGTGGACCAACTCTATACACTCGACAGGATCCTTGAGGGTGCATGCGAGTTTGCCCAACCAGTCTATATGTGTTTTGTAGACTTGGAGAAGGCATTCGACTGTGTCCCTCAGTAAGTCCTGTGGAGAGTGCTCAGAGAGTATGGGGTATCGGGCCACCTGATTGTGGCAGTCCGATCCCTGTATGATCAGTGTCAGGGCTTGGTCCGCATTGCCGGCAGTAAGTCGGACCCATTTCTAGTGAGGTTTGGACTCCGCCAGGGCTGCCCTTTGTCACCGATTCTTTTTGCAACTTAAATGGACAGAATTTCTAGACGCAGTCAGGGCGTTGAGAGGATCCGGTTTGGTGGCTGCAGGATTGCAGGATTCTGGCCAGGATCTTTAGCTCTCACTGGATCGGTTCGCAGCTGAGTGTGAAGCGACTGGGATGAAAATCAGCACTTACAAGTTTGAGTGCATGGTTCTCGCTCAGAAAAGGGAGGAGTTCCATCTCCGGGTTGGGGAGGAGATCTTGCCCCAAGTGGAGGAGTTCAAGTACCATGGGGTCTTGTTCACGAGTGAGGTAAGAGTGGATCGTGAGATCAACACGCAGATCGGTGCAGCATCTGCAGTGTTGCAGACCCTGTATCGGTCCGTCGTGGATGAAGAAGGAGCTAAGCCGAAAGGCACAGCTCTCAATATACCGGTCGATCTACGTCCCTATTCTCACCTATGGTCATGAGCGTTTGGTTATGAACGAAAGGACAAGATCACGGGTACAAGCGGCCGAAATGAGTTTTCTCCGTCGGGTGGCAGGGCTCTCCCTTAGAGATAGGGTGAGAAGCTGTCATTCAGAGGAGCCACATCAAGAGGAGCCATGTGAGATGGTCCAGGCATCTAGTCAGAATGCCCCTCGAACGCCTCCCTTGGGAGGTGTTTTGGGAGCGTCCGACCGGTAGGAGACCACGGGGAAGACCTAGGACATGGTGGAGAGACTATGTCTCCCAGGTCGCCTTGCAACACCTCGGGATCCCCCGGGAAGAGCTGACGTAGAC
This sequence comes from Entelurus aequoreus, assembly GCF_033978785.1. Taxonomy (NCBI): domain Eukaryota; kingdom Metazoa; phylum Chordata; class Actinopteri; order Syngnathiformes; family Syngnathidae; genus Entelurus; species Entelurus aequoreus. The sequence continues at coordinate 67,590,134 of NC_084735.1, read as the reverse complement.
GAAGTAGCTTGGGAGAGGGGAGTCTGGGCCTCTCTGCTGAGGCTGCTGCCCCCGCGACCCGACTTTGGATAAACAGGAGAAGATGGATGGATGGATAACATTCTATGTTATCTAAAAGAAAAATTGTTTTGTTTCTACCTAAACATTTTATAAAGTTAAATACAAATAAGGCAACAAGAGATGTATCCCACACGTCTCTTTTCTAAAGTAAATCTTTACAGCAGATATGGGCATCTCCATCAAAACTTTGATTTGACTGAATTTGATAGGACCAACGTTCCCTCTAAGGTGCGCGCCTGCGCAATTGCGCACTGCTCAAGCGTCCTCTGCGCACAGCAAATACAAATACAATCAAATCCCATCTGAATTCCAAACAAAATAAACACATTTATTCTGTGTCATTTTGCAATGCAACTCTGAGTGACAGTGACAACAAGCGGCCCTAACGGTGTTCGTCAACACCGTTCAATTGAACACCGTTCAATTATTGTAACGTCTATCGAGATGCTTCGAGGACAGGAATTATATCGATCACTTTATTGAGCAAAACTGTTTATATTCAGCCATAACCACACCAAAAACATGAGTAAAAAACTTCTACCTCGAAAAACTAGTCATTTTCTGCCGTACAAACCAGGCCAAAACCAACTTGTCATCTGTCACCAACAAGCATAACACTAAGCCACTGGTGCGTTTATGGCCACACAAAAAGTCGGAGAAATCAAACACCACACAAAGTTACACTATGACACCTCAGTCATACGTGTGCTTATTCTGCTGTCATTTATTATTAACATTAATTTATTCATATTAATCATGGAATGCTGTTACTAGAGAAAGTTACAGGAATGCACACTTCATCCTATGCTTACATTTCATTGTGCAACTTGAGGATGTTTAAGGGGAACTAAATGTGATCTCTGAAAGGGGTACAAATGATTTCCAAAGCAGGACCCCCACCAAAACATATTGTACAATACTAATCCATAGCTTATGAAAAACAAGATTTATTTTATTTTCATTACAAGTGGGCCAATTCACTTACATTACAAAACAATCTCATGAAAATGACTCCTCTCATTTGAGTGTTATTATAAAAGATTGGTTTGAGACAGGTGTGCTGCTGGTATTGCCATGTGTGATGTTGCTCACATGTGCTCCACTGAATGCTCAGGGAGTTTTTGTGTTTGCTCAGACACATGAACAATTAGAGGGAACATTGGACAGGACAGATTTTTTTTAAAAAAACATACATCGATATTTTTTTTAAATTATTTTTTGATTTGTTTTAATTGATTAAGAATCGTTACAAATAAGAATTGCGATTCATTCTAAAATCTTTTTTTTTTTTGACACCCCTCATGGTTAATGGTATTGTGTTTAATTTATTTCGAACATGCATACAATAACAATATGATACATCATATATATCCAGTTTCTCATTACAGCATGACCGAAAAGAAGTAGGAGGAAGCAAGCTTCCTACCCCTTTTTGTTTCATAGCAATTTTTAACACATATGATTGTTTTCAATCTGTAACACAACAGTGAACAAATAAATAAGTAAATAGATAAATAAACACATGAGTAAGTTAATAATTATTAAATACATAGATAAATAAAGTTGTCCTATATTAATAGTTAAATAATTTGTATTTCACATTCTGAGATGAATAAGATTATCTTTTGTTTAATAGGATTCAAGATGTTGTTCAGAATTCTTCCTTGTACATTGTAAACACTTGTAGCTTGAACAGTAAGACTGGGTCATATTAGTACTTTGTTTGACTTCTTTGCTTAATCCATTCCATAATTTAATTCCGCACACTCATATGCTAAAGTGTTGAACGTGCATACAAATGAAATTAGATTTTCCTCTGAGGTTATATTTCTCCTCTTGTTGAGAATATTTTTTGTTCAGTGTTGGGTAGCCGCCGGTTATGGTTTGCTTTGTAAATAATCTTAGCGGTTTGCAAATGCATCAAATCATTGAATTTCAATATGTTTGAGTTAACAAATAAAGGGTTTGAATGTTCTCGATAGCCAACATCACAGATTTTGGACGAGTATACGAAGTACGGCAAAAAGATAACATATTATAATGTATTCCCATTAAGCAAGCCAATAATAAATGACGTCGTACAAGCCACCAGTGAAGGCAGGGATATTAAAATATATTTAAGTGTTTCCTTTTGTTAATATATTTGCATATCCTTTGACAAGTAAGCCCCCTGGACTCGTTTTTATCTCTTTCTGTTTGAGAGAAATGAAACGCATTTCTCATCTTTTCTGGCGCCTTGTCTTGCCGAGTGGACCGCCCTCGTCTCTTTTAGTATCGCTGTCACGTTTCCGTACTTTATAGCTTCTCTTCCTTATCACCGACCACCCTGGGAACACATGCGGTCCACACACTAACACAGCTACCTGCATGACCAGGCAGATAAGGCAAACTGCTGTTCAGAGTTATAGAGCGGGATATTAAATTGCCCATTTCAGTGGGTTTCTTCCCTTTTTTCCCCCTGCAAGAGAGCCAATGTATTATCTAAATTATCGTCTATGCAGCCTTTCCCCAGATGCGCACACTATCATGTTTGACAGTGCGGTCCGTTTGTTTCCTCACTTTCTTAGTGTGTGCAGAAGCATATCTTACATGTATGTGTTAACCTCTCGCATCATTGAGCCATGATGGTCAAGCCGTGTGTCTCCTCTGCAGAAGAATTGGATCCCGGAAAGGTCAGCCGGCTCCACATAAAATATATACGGACCACTGATCTGGAAGTGTAGACCATCGTTGGAGGCATTGAATAAGAAGAATACTCACTGTCAGTCTCAACCCTTTTACCTCAGTACAGTATATTTCACGACTTTTTAACTATCCTCTAAATGACATGAGCGTTCTGCTGTGTTTAAGGACCTGCTGCTAAGATACGAGGCAAGAGATCGCCGACAGTGCATCCGGAAATTCTTCACAGTGTTTTCACTTTTTCCAGATTTTGTTACAGCCTTATTCCAAAATGGAAATGATTCATTTTTGTCCTCAGAATTCTACAGACGGAGACATCCGGGATAAAAAATAATGATTCCCATCCAACCTGATGGAGTTTGAGAGTTGCTGCAAAGAGGAATGGGATAAACTGCCCAAAGATACATGATATTGCCAAAAAGTATTTGGCCACCTTCCTTGACTCACATATGAACTTGAAGTGCGATCCCATTCCTAACCCATAGGGTTCTATATGATGTCGGTCCACATTTTGCAGCTATTACAGCTTCAACTCTTCTGGGAAGGCTTTCCACAAAGTTGCAGAGTGTGTTTATAGAAGTTTTCGACCTATCTTCCAAAAGCGCATTGTTAAAGTCACACACTGATGTTGGTCGAGAAGGCCTGGCTTTCAGTCTCCGTTCTAATTCATCCCAAAGGTGTTCTATCGGGTTCAGGTCAGGACTCTTTGCAGATTTTGAAACCGCAACAACGCGGTATCTACAATACCGTTACATCCCTTGTAATTAATTCATCCTACAAAATGTTGAGAAAAGTACTCAACTTGAGGTATATTTATTTAAACTCATTACATTGTTGTTGCAGCCATTTGTGCGTAACTGTGCCAGTTTGCAGGAACATTTCAAACGTGCTAAATATAAATGCAAAACAGCGGCAGCGGAACAGTTGAAGTCTTGATAAATAATATTGTGAGAGTTAAATGATTATACTTGCATCTAATAATCAGCATATATTCTGCAAACAGACACGCTAAATGGATTGCACTCTCTATTTTCTTCATCTAAAGGGGCTATTTGCAACATTTACATAGATGTCTAGAAAGCGCTAACTTTCCAATGCAGTTTACATGTTATATCCCGATCCCTTACGGCTTCTAGAACGCAACGGTATACACTATGCACAACCTACTGTTACACATGCACACATATTAGCTTTGGGTGTAGTCAGTTAATGATAGCGATTTGGATAGTTGGCATTAGCTGTCATCGAAGGTACACTACCGTTCAAAAGTTTGGGGTCACATTGAAATGTCCTTATTTTTGAAGGAAAAGCACTGTACTTTTCAATGAAGATAACTTTAAACTAGTCTTAACTTTAAAGATATACACTCTATACATTGCTAATGTGGTAAATGACTATTCTAGCTGCAAATGTCTGGTTTTTGGTGCAATATCTACATAGGTGTATCGAGGCCCATTTCCAGAAACTATCACTCCAGTGTTCTAATGGTGCAATGTGTTTGCTCATTGGCTCAGAAGGCTAATTGATGATTAGAAAACAACAACCTTGTGCAATCATGTTCACACATCTGAAAGCAGTTTAGCTTGTTACAGAAGCTACAAAACTGACCTTCCTTTGAGCAGATTGAGTTTCTGGAGCATCACATTTGTGGGGTCAATTAAACGCTCAAAATGGCCAGGAAAAGAGAACTTTCATCTGAAACTCGACAGTCTATTATTGTTCTTAGAAATGAAGGCTATTCCACAAAATTGTTTGGGTGACCCCAAACTTTTGAACGGTAGTGTATATTCTATCATTATAACAACATGATGGCAAATTGAAATAAAAAACAATCTTTTTTTTATGGGACCAGTAAACATTTTTTACTACACAAATTTAGTAATTGTAAAAAACAGACAAATGTGTTCTGTTAAACCACTAATTGTAACACGATGGTGTTATTGTTATATGTTTTGCTTGGAAAAATGTTACTGTAGGCAAGTTGCAAACAGACCCTTTAAGAGACGCAATCATGTGCACTATCAAGTTGGCATGTGTTTTAATAAAAACAAACCTTTAGTAGATCAGGTCCATAACATGCTAAATTTAACTGTAATTAACTAATCGCATCTCTTTATAATGGGAGTATTCTGCAATGTTTTTTAGGATACACTGCAAAAAGGTGTTCTGGTGCTTCTAGGGTATTTTTAGGAGGTTAGTCGTCCCCAAGTTTTGAACCGACCTCCGGGTCAAGTCTGATTCATGGGCTGTATTTGAGGAAAACAGGTTGAGAAAACGTTTAAAAGGGCAACTTGTAGGAAAGTGAAGCACACAACAATTTGCAATAACTGCAAAACATTCCAACCTGGACCTGCCGTGTGCATCAAAGGAAAAGAGAGGATTAAGGGGTCGACATATAGAGGGGCATAAACTCCCCTGAGGCCAACTTGGCAGAAGAGAAGCACTAAATACAGAAGATGGATGGAGACAATCTTGAGGATTATTGTTGTAGTTTTATATTTCACCTGGAGAATACACTTTACTCCTATGGGGAAACATTGATAACACAAGCAATAGAAAAACTTGAACAAACTTATGTTATATCCTTCAGTATTTGCTGCAGTTTGACATTGTTTTCAGACCTTTTTTTTATATGTCGATTCCTTTTATTATGGAATTTGTGTGTTAAATATTGTCAATGGAATATATAAATGTATATCCAGAAGTAAAACTATGTGCTAGTCCACTCAATTGTTAAAACCATGTCTGTGTTGTTTCTATTTGTGATAATATTCCTTTAACATACATTCTGGCAGTGAATATACACTTAATATTTATTTGAAATTGTTCTTATGTGAAATTGAGTTAAATTTTCATATAGAGTATGTGCTGCGATTACACCTTTTGCCGTTGTTTTAGCATGCATATGGATTTTTTATTATTGATTCAAAAGTGATGTATGTAAATAATAATTTCAAAAAAATAGTATATGGTTTAATAATCCTACTAGTGTGTAATTTATAAAATCTATGTATACCATGTATTAATACATATCTAGTATATATATTTATATATACACCATATATATATGTATATTATATATCCATCCATCCATTTTCTACGGAAAATATTCACATTCACACACTAGGGTCAATTTAGCGATGCCAATCAACCTGTATCATATATGTATGTATGTATGTATGTACATTTGTGCATATGTATAAATATAGGTATGTATATGCATATATAGGTGTATATATATATATATATATATATATATATATATATATATATATATATATATATATATATATATATATATATATATATATATATATATATATATATATATATATATATATATATATATATATATATATATATATATACACTACCGTTCAAAAGTTTGGGGTCACATTGAAATGTCCTTATTTTTGAAGGAAAAGCACTGTACTTTTCAATGAAGATAACTTTAAACTAGTCTTAACTTTAAAGAAATACACTCTATACATTGCTAATGTGGTAAATGACTATTCTAGCTGCAAATGTCGGGTTTTTGGTGCAATATCTACATAGGTGTATAGAGGCCCATTTCCAGCAACTATCATTCCAGTGTTCTAATGATACAATGTGTTTGCTCATTGGCTCAGAAGGCTAATGGATGATTAGAAAACCCTTGTGCAATCATGTTCACACATCTGAAAACAGTTTAGCTTGTTACAGAAGCTACAAAACTGACCTTCCTTTGAGCAGATTGAGTTTCTGGAGCATCACATTTGTGGGGTCAATTAAACGCTCAAAATGGCCAGAAAAAGAGAACTTTCATCTGAAACTTGACAGTCTATTCTTGTTCTTAGAAATGAAGGCTATTCCACAAAATTGTTTGGGTGACCCCAAACTTTTGAACGGTAGTGTGTGTGTATATATATATATATATATATATATATATATATATATATATATATATATATATATATATATATATATATATATATATATATATATATATATATACATACAGGTGTGTATGTTTTAGTGTACCTTGCATGCTGTCTTTGACTTGAAAGGTGCCTATGATAAAATGTTATTACTTTATATTCATGTATTGATTTTAGAGGTAATAATTATAATTTTATGATTAATATTATTTTCATTATTGTTACTATTATGTAGCCTGGTAAGAATTAAAATATAACATTACAAATAAATGGTATGTTCATAATAATAACCAACTTTATTCTGTCACCATTTCAGTCAGGTTTTCACAGAAATCACAGTACTGTTACTGCTGCTATGAAGTTTATAAATGATGTAACTGAAGCTCTTGACAAGAAGCAGTGCTGTCTGTCCCTCTTTATTGACTTTTCAAAGGCATTTGATACTGTTGATCATGTCATTTTAATCAAACGTCTTTCAGCTATTGGTTTTTCTCAGCAAGCAGTTGGATGGTTTGCAAATTACCTCACAAGTAGAACTCAGGCTGTTCAGATAGAAGGTTCTTCCTCGGACGTACTGCAAGTGAAAAAGGGTGTCCCTCAAGGTTCTGTGTTGGGCCCATTATTATTCACTATTTACATAAATAATCTTGGACAGAATATTCCGAACTCAACTTTCCATTTCTATGCTGATGATACTGTCATGTACTATACAGTACAGCACCCACTCCTGCTGAGGCCTTTAAATATCTACAACATGCATTTGACAGAGTACAAGAACAACTTTGCTATCTTCAACTGGTTTTAAATGCAGAGAAAACAAAGTATATGTTCTTTACCACATCAAAAACTGTAAGATCAGCACTGTGTGAGAACATTTTAACAAGAAATGGGCAACAAATTATGTTAGTATGTGCTTTTAAATATTTGGGATTTTTAATTGATGACCACTTGAGTTTTAAGGAGCACATTCAGTATGTTGTAAAAAAAACTGAAACTTTTACTGGGATTTTATTATAGAAACAAGTCTTGCTTTTCTTTTACTGTGAAACAGAAATTGGTGGAAACAACTTTCTTACCTGTTATTGACTATGGAGATGTGTTGTACATGAATGCTACTGCTGGTTGTCTCCACAAGCTGGATAGTGTGTACCACGGTGCACTGAGATTTATCACCAACTGCGCTCCCCTTACTCACCATTGCGTATTATACTCAATGGTTAACTGGACATCTTTATGTGCTCGACGCCTCAATCATTGGTATGTTTTCATCTACAAAACCATTCTGGGTATCACTCCATCTTATCTGTCTTGTCTTTTAACAAAGAAACAAGGAAGTCACAATCTTCGTTCAATGAATGTTCTGCAATTTGTCGTCCCCAAAGTAAGAACTGAATTGGGGGGCGGCGTGGCGAAGTTGGTAGAGTGGCCGGGCCAGCAATCGGAGGGTTGCTGGTTACTGGGGTTCAATCCCCACCTTCTACCATCCTAGTCACGTCCGTTGTGTCCTTGGGCAAGACACTTCACCCTTGCTCCTGATGGCTGCTGGTTAGCGCCTTGCATGGCAGCTCCCGCCATCAGTGTGTGAATGTGTGTGTGAATGGGTGAATGTGGAAATACTGTCAAAGCGCTTTGAGTACCTTGAAGGTAGAAAAGCGCTATACAAGTATAACCCATTTATCATTTATAACTGGGCAAGAAAGCATTTAAGTTTTCAGCAGCGAAGGGTTAAACTTCAAACCCTTGTTACGTTGAATGAGTTTAAAGCTTCTGTGAAAGGACTGCAGTCTACCTTGTCTGTATGCACATGTGTTATGTGAGCAAGTTTTAATGTCGTAAATGTGATGTTTTATGTATTTGTTTACTGTTTTTAATGTAACCTTGCTGCTGCCCTCTTGGCCAGGTCTCCCTTGGAAAAGAGATCTTTGATCTCAATGGGATTTTACCTGGTTAAATAAAGGCTAATAAATAAATAAATAATGCAGGATTAAGTGTAAATCCTTTGTAAACTGCACATATCTTTTTTATAAGTATTCCTAAGATATAGAATTTTACCAAAAGTCAACATTTATTTAATCAATTATAAGTTATTTAAAGTACTTCACTCCTGTCGTTTATGGTGTAACATTGTTTTCATGAGAAAATATTTGTGACATTATTTGGTTTGAAATTTGTTTTAAGTGTATTGCTTGTATTTAGTCACGTGACTTTTTCCCAGAAATGAAAAGTAGTGGTTGTCAACCAAGCCAGATGGCTGTTGTGCGGCAAGCAGCATGCAAACTCTCTGAGTATGCAAGGGGCATAGATCTACCTGCAAAAAGAAGATACAAGCAAAACACGTGACAATGCAATGGAATAGATTCTATACCTTATCAAAATAGATTTGTCAAGGGATATCAAGTATTATCCGTCCGTGAAGTCCCCAGACATGTCGAACCATCTGGTGCTTCAGATGTCATTCTACACAACATAACAGATGAAACTTGGAAAAGCATGGAGGTTTACTTCTTTGTGTGTGGCTGGGTCAAGGAAATTGGTATCTAGTGAAGTGAAGTGAATTATATTTATATAGCGCTTTTGTCTAGTGACTCAAAGCGCTTTTACATAGTGAAACCCATAATCTAAGTTACATTTGAACCAGTGTGGGTGGTACTGGGAGCAGGTGGGTAAAGTGTCTTGCCCAAGGACACAACGGCACTGACTAGGATGGCGGAAGCAGGGATCGAACCTGGAACCCTCAAGTTGCTGGCACGGCCACTCTACCAACTGAGCTATACCGCCCCAAAATCCCATATATAGACTCTCCCGGCGAAGGTTGCATTTGATGATTTAACTTTACATCTTGCAAGTACACGTCCATGTAAACAAACTTCTGTACGACGACTTGCGCCCGACAGCTGACACCTGTGACTGCATATCTGTTTAACCAGTGGTGGGCTGTTCGTTTCCCACCTAGGCCTTCAGTGATGTCCGTCTTCAATGAATACCTCTCAAAATACCACAATTTATAAATGATAAATAAATGGGTTATACTTGTATAGCGCTTTTCAACCTTCAAGGTACTCAAAGCGCTTTGACAGTATTTCCACATTCACCCATTCACGGGAGCTGCCATGCAAGGCGCTAACCAGCAGCCATCAGGAGCAAGGGTGAAGTGTCTCGCCCAAAGTCACAACGGATGTGACTAGGATGGTAGAAGGTGGGGATTGAACCCCAGTAACCAGCAACCCTCCGATTGCTGGCACAGCCACTCTACCAACTTCGCCACGCCGTCCCTCGTGTGCTCCACAGCGTGCTTATGTCTTCACATGACCATTGCTGGAGAAATACAACACAGGAACACATTTATGCCCTACTGGGCATTGAATCACCACCGACAGTGTACAAAACAGGTTATTTTCTGGTGCATTTAAAAATCAATAAACCCGCATCAGCAATTAAAATATATCTTATGTGGTACTGTCAAAATTAAAATTGCAAAAAACATAGTAAACGTGAAAAAATAAAGAAATAACATATGTCAATTCACAATTTGTAGAACCCATTCGAGCTTCCAAGGTTGGCCGACATGGTCTCACAAGATGTAGTTTCTCTTTAAATATCCTTCTTGAAAATGGCCTTGCAAATATATGTGCTGTCTTGTCTAATCATAAAAGATGCAGACGAGGCGTGTTGGCTGAGTTCTTAAAGTTTACTCCACAGCGTGCTCATTAAAAACATCCAGCTTCCGGCATGTCAACATTCAACAACCTAAACGTGGCTACTGCGCATAATACTACCACCACCATGCTTGACGGTAGGAATTGGTGTTCCTGGGATTAAAGGCCTCATCTTTTCTCCTCCAAACATATTGCTGGGTATTGTGGCCAAACAGCAAAATTTTTGTTTCATCTGACCACAGAACTTTGTCCATGTGATGTCATCATCATCACCATTTTCAACGTACATGACAGCAAAGTCACTCAATATTTCAGTGTATGGTTGCCTTAACTGCTGCAACAAGAATTCTTAAAAGTCAGCTTGCTTTAGCTTGTTCTGACTCGCTGTGATTAATACACACGCGCACACGCCCGCACGCACACACATCCGTCAGTCGGTCTAATGATGTCCACAGAGCCGTGGAGGGAGACTTTATCCTACAAACACTCTCTGATCTGATGTGTCCCCTCATTAGCAGCAGCCAGATTCAAGGCTAAAACCGAAAGGATTTACTCCACAAAAAAACTGTTTGGAATATACCTACTTTCTAGAGCCAGTCCCTGCAATTCTTTAAATATGCAATAACAAAACAGAAATGTCAGGAAAGTGTCAAATGTTTTGAAGTTTAATTCAGCACTGCATGGGGGAAGACACACTATAAAAGATTCAATAGCTTTCGTGGGACTAACGAACAAATAGCAGTTGTTGTGGTTTTTTTAGGTATTCGGCAATCAGTGTCCTTGTTGCATTGCAAATATTTGCAAGCCGGCCTTGTTTGCGAGCTTTGTGTGCTTATTAAACCATGTGTGTGTGCTCACCCACTAGTAGCAATCTGCACTACCAGTCAACAAGCCACCACTACTCGCGCCGCATGCACCCCTCCATGACTTTTGAGGTCAGCCATGCTCATAAGCCAGGCGGCAAATGGAACCTGACGTTGGTAAGCAAGCCGCCCAAAAATTGCACAGGTGGCGTACCAATCAACTGTCCTGGCCTCTAAGTAGGGTTGACTGGTGCAGAACCTGGGAACAAATGAAGGAACGCAAATCCAATTGCTTTTTTCGTGTGTGTTTACCCTGACTAAACACAGTCTTTGTGTATTGATCAGGTGTGACGCCATCGTTGGTGAAACACTAAAAAAGCATTGTTTTATAGTCTGTTTATGGCCCTCTAGATACAATCCACACTAATGCCCCCCATAGGTATAATAAATATAATGTAAGGGACTGTTTTTCCTTTACATTTTTATGGGTTTGACCATGTACTGATATGTTCCCAAGCGGTAAAATTCAAAACTCAATGGCAAAAACACAAGTTTTTGAGGGTTTCATGTCTAGTAACAACCAAAAGGGCCAACAATAAATGACTCTGAATGAGCTCAAGATAATTTCTGCTTTTAAAAGAACCTACAGTAGTAAGAGTGAAGCATCAGGCATATGACGTTTTTTTTAATTGGCCTATGGAGCGGCTATGATTGAGCCCTCTGAACTCTGCCTAGAGACAAGTGGCTAAGTGAACAAACACAGAGATTCCAAACAATTTTGATGATCGGCGTTGCTGCACCTGTAAAATAGCTCAATTGTGAGACAACCCTCACAATGCCCGGGTGTTGTGACACTGGTAGGAAATTGAACCCACACCAATTGCACAAAAGCAGAAGCATGTACCACTAGACTTGCAGATTTGAAGCTTTTTAATGAATCACAAATGTTGTTGTCGATGTGATTACAATTTGGAATGAGAACACATCAGATGAGAATTTCAACTGACAACATACATATAAATTTGAAAATCAATGTAGCCATCTACGCAGGAACGAAATCAATAAAACTGAACATATTCAAAGTAAATATATTTTCCTGACTGTGGAACAGAGTCAAACAAAATGAAATAAAAGTTTTAAATTTGAGTTTAACTTATGAAAAATGCCGTATAGACAAAAGTGCTGCGTTTATATTTTTGTTCAGTATGTATATATATATATATATATATATATATATATATATATATATATATATATATATATATATATATATATATATATATATATATATTAGGGCTGTGAATCTTTGGGTGTCCCACGATTCGATTCAATATCGATTCTTGGGGTCACAACTCGATTCAAAATCGATTTTTTTTTTCAATTCAACACGATTCTCGATTCAAAAACAATTTTTTCCCGATTCAAAATGATTCTCTATTCATTCAATACATAGGATTTCAGCAGGATCTACCCCAGTCTGCTGACATGCAAGCAGAGTAGTAGATTTTTGTAAAAAGCGTTTATAATTGTAAAGGACAATGTTTTATCAACTGATTGCAATAATGTAAATTTGTTTTAACTATTAAATGAATCAAAAATATGACTTATTTTATCTTTGTGAAAATATTGGACACAGTGTGTTGTCAAGCTTATGAGATGTGATGCAAGTGTAAGCCACTGTGACACTATTATTCTTTTTATATTTATTTTTTTATAAATGTCTAATGATAATGTCAATGAGGGATTTTTAATCACTGCTATGTTGAAATTGTAACTAATATTGATACTGTTGTTAATAATATTCATTTTTGTTTCACTACTTTTGGTTTGTTCTGTGTCGTGTTTGTGTCTCCTCTCAATTGCTGTTTATTGCAGTTCTGAGTGTTGCTGGGTCGGGTTTGGTTTTGGAATTTGATTGCATTGTTATGGTATTGCTGTGTATTGTTTTGTTGGATTGATTAATTAAAAAAAAAAAAAAAATTAAAAAAAAAAAATTAGAAATTTAAAAAAATTAAAAAAAATAAATTTAAAATTTAAAATTTTTTTAAAAAAAATCGATTTTTTAAAATTGAGAATCGATTCTGAGTCGCACAACGTGAGAATCATGATTCTAATTCGAATCGATTTTTTCCCACACCCCTAATATATATATATATATATATATATATATATATATATATATATATATATATATATATATATATATATATATATATATATATATATATATATATATATATATATATATATATATATATATATATATATATATATATATATATATGTACATATATATTTTCAAATACTTCTACATATATAGACATATAAGTAGACAAGGAACTGTGTGAAAGCAAGACCTGCTAAATCCACAGCATGTAGCAGTTAAAGTAGAGGAATTTTAACCATTTTTACAAAATTAAAACACAAATTTGCGAAACTTCCTGAAAGCTCAGACCTGAATTCAAACCCAGTACGGCAGACTTACAAGGAAAGTACTAAAGTTATGCGCCATGGAGGACAGTATTATTAGGGAAATTTGCCATTTTATTATTATCAGTGACGGAGCAGGACGGTGCTGGGAATATATTTGCAGTAAAAATTCATATGAAGCATCCTGTCATTCATTTATTACGCACAGTGCGTAAACTGCGTATAGGGAAATCAATATATATGTAAAACAACTCAGCTGGATAGTTTGGATAGTAAAGTGTGCCGTAATTGTGGGGCACTTTAATCTGTATTTGTATGCCATTTACATTCAAAAGTCCTAATATTGTGACATTCAAAAGGCAAATGGCCATGAATAGAATCACAATACATTTAGAACCGCAGCTTCAATATAAAAGGCTGGGTGCAGTTTCCAGCTTCATATAGTCTCATAATTATTCAACAGTGTGAGAATGTGTGACCATATCAAATCGTTTAGCAACAAGTAATGCGTTTTAATTCAATCCTCACCTACATTTGCAGCCCGGTATGTTATTAATATCAAGTATACAATGCCAGCTGCCTACTGTCATTTTTTTCCAGCATAGGCTATGTTTGTCTGCTGCCTTTGATTGAGCAGCATTGGAAACAGAAAATCTGTGTCTTTTTGTTTAGATTCTAAATAGCCAGGGGGTTGGTGTGCAACACAATGGTGCCATTGAACAAAACCTAATGGTATGTTTAGAAATATGTTTTCTGAAAATTGATGGACTTGAGACAACAAGGTTGCAACAATACCTGTAAATCCGCTACTATGTGTGTTTAGGGGGAGTGGTAGTACAGTAGTAATATTATCTTAAACTGAACAAAACATTACAAGTACCACTTGAATGACAAGCTTGGGGTTATACTTGATTACACAAAATAAATCTGGTTGTTGTTTTGATTTTTATATCTGAGCTTGGACCTTTATTTATTGTCATCAATAAATGGAGATATATTATATTTTTTGCAATTACCTCACATTGACATTTTTCAAAGCAAAAAAAAACAACACTGCCATTAGTGGTTCAACAGAACACATTTGTTTTAAAACTATTTATATTTTTCAGAATAACTAAAGTTTTTGTAAGAAAAACAATTACCGGTCTGGAAACATGCATTGGTGTTTACGGAGATCACTTATGTGTATATTTTAGGCCATTGGTTCTTTGTTTTATTATTGCAAAAATATATATAAATATTTATATTTTGCTCTTTTTATCTTTGGTATGAACATTATTATGTAAACTCACAGTTATTGGGTGTTTTTTTTGTTTCATTGTTGTTGCTATTTTTGTATTACAACATTTTATTATTTGATCATGTTGTACTACATTGTAATCTTTTGTTTTGTGATTGTGTGATGTTTTTTGCCTGGACCCCAGGAAGAATAGTCTCCACTGCAGTGTAGACTAATGGGGATCCTTAATAAACTAAACTAAACGTATCATGGCTCGTCAACACATACGCGCAGGGAGTGCGTGCAAACAGTGGAAAGGATTCAAATGGCCCCAACAACGTGACATGACATGACTATCCGCTTTAGCTGCCAGACGGTATTAGAGTGTTGAATGTCTTACAGTTTGTTTTGTGGCAATTCCAACTTTGACCACACCGTCAGTTGCTATGTAGAGTGGCGCTTTTCATCATTTTCAGCGGACTGCATTGCAAAATGATTAACCCCCCACCTTCCTCCGAAGTGAAATCCACCCAGGAATGGGGCCATATAATAATAATACCTGGGATTTATATAGCGCTTTTCTAAGTACCCAAAGTTGCTTTACATGTTAAAAACCCATCATTCATTCACACCTGGTGGTGGTAAGCTACTTTCATAGCCACAACTGCCCTGGGGTAGACTGACGGAAGCGTGGCTGCCAATTTGCGCCTACGGCCCCTCCGACCACCACCTATCATGCATTCAACATTCATTCACCGGTGTGAGCGCCACCAAGGGCAAGGGTGAAGTGTCCTGCCCAAGGACACAACGGCATGGTAAGAGGCGGGGAGCGA
The DNA here is from genome assembly GCF_033978785.1 of Entelurus aequoreus. Lineage (NCBI taxonomy): Eukaryota > Metazoa > Chordata > Actinopteri > Syngnathiformes > Syngnathidae > Entelurus > Entelurus aequoreus. The sequence goes on along the minus strand of NC_084735.1, from coordinate 67,574,534 downwards.
ACCTGCAACCCGCAGGTTTCTGACACGGGCGCTCTACCCACTACGCCATGCCGCCGTAAATCCCTTAGGAGGGTGGATTATACCGGTTAAAATACACTGGAAAGTTAGCGCCCTCTAAGCATCTGTGTAAATGTTGCAAACAGTCCCTTTACGTAGAACTGATGCAATCATTTTTATCATCTTGAAAGACAAACAATGTACACAAGTAAGAGAGCTGATACTTTGGAGCAGAAATGTCAAACTTGTTTTAATTAAGGGCCAAATTGCAGTTGCAGAGAATAATCTATGAATTTATATATGGATTTGCCTCATAAACTGGTTATACAATTGCCGGTGCATTTGAATTTAATTTAATTGTTTTTGTGTATAATGTAAAAAATATTTGTACCTTGTCCAGTAGAAACTGTGGGCTCAGTTGTCAGAACTTTACCAGGTTTTTACCATGTTTTTTTTAAAAATATTACTGTAAATAAAAAAGTAGTTACACTGTTTGTTTGTTTTTTACTGTGAAATCTACTGTTGTTGTTTTTACGGTGTATTTTATTGGAAAACCATAGCAACTGAGCAAACAGTTTTTTACCGTAAAATCTATTGTCATTTTTACAGTGGACAATTTAATGGACACAATTTTTTTTAAATTATGAGTGAAGTATACAATGAAGTATTTATTTTTAATTTGACAAATCAATGTTCAGAATCTATGAGTATAAAATAATTGTTACATTATGAGATTGTTTTAAGTTTAAAAGATGTATTTTATTATGTCAAAATGGAAAGAGCAATTGCCCTTATTATTAAAAGATTAAGTACTTTATTGACGCCTATTATTTCCAGACTTTCGCAGGTCAAATAAAATTATGTGGCTGGCCAGATCCGGCCCCTAGACCTTGAGTTTAACACCTGTGCTTCAGCGTAATATTTCATTTCATTTCATTTCATTTCATTTTTATTTATCTCCTTCATTGATGTGCATCTTTGATAGACAATTATAACACAATTATTCAGTTACACCGTTACACACCAATGCCTGAGAAGGAGCAGGATGAAGAAAAATCTTATATTTTCCTGCCCCCTTCACATAATACATAGTCTTACTTAATGATATGTGAACTAACAATTACATCCAAATATAACGAAAACAAAACAAAACAAAAAAAAAGCACAAGTGCAAAACTTCATGAAGTACAAACCGAACAAATGACTCGAGTAAAAGTAAAAAAGTAGTCATCTAAATATTCACAGGATTTCCCCTTAATCTAACTGAACCGAGTGCACCGCCACGGCAAAATCATAGCCGCCAAACCTTGAAATTGTTTTTTTTTTTTTAAGTAAAAAAAAAAAAAAAGTAATATAATGTATTGTATCCCCCAGAAGAAGTCAAAAGTCGCTATTTTAACTTTTATTGCCAATTTTATGCTAAAACCGGCCCAATTCCAACATATTTTACCATCTGTTGTCCTCGTGCTCCCCCTGACACACAACAACACTTCCTCACTCTCCACCAATCCGCTTTTAGGCACGGACGGTGTGTTTGTGATCATGGATAAAATAAACATCACATCAAAATCACACAAATATAAAACATAATCCCGGCAGGTCGTTACAGTATGAATGAATACATAGCCTATTATGTGTGCACTATTGACTAATGATGCACCGAAAATTCGAAAAAAAAATGTATCACCAAAAACAGCGCTGCCCAAATTGGATGTTGTGATGTAAACAAGACGCATACAATTGTCTGCAAGTTTGCAATGTGTACATAACTAAACTAAAATATCTGGGATACACCAGCAATCTACAACCTGTGCAAATATTAAGAGGGCAGTGGCGGATTTTAAGGAGAGAGTTCAACTGGAGCAGCAGCGCGAAGCAAGTGTGACATCATGCTTGCTGCAGTTCATTTTTCGTCTGGAACATCAAGTAGAGTCACGAGTACAGTCTATATTAACACCAGAAGAAGATGGTAGATTTGTTGCTAATCTAACAGAGGCCAGACACTGGTTGGTATGGCTTATTTTACAAAGAGAAGTTTTCATACGATATGCAAGCAATGTCCAGTTGGAAAAAATGGTTGTTCATCCTTTCGGAGGATGACCTTTAGAAGTGTGCCAATTTAGGTACTCTTAAGTGGCGTATTTGGTGATATTGTGCTGACCAAAAGGGGAGGAACGACGGCTGGACAGCTGATGCGTGTTTGAACAAGAGGTGATCACATCAAGTCGGCTCATTAAGCACGGTTTGTTTTACTAATTGATGGTGCCAAAGTGCCTCCAGTCGAATCTGAAGGGTCACTTAACAATTGCTGACTGGAAAATGTTGGACACCGACGTACTTATCTGCGCAGATGCTACGTACGTTTTCAGGTGACGTTGAGGTATTAATGGAAGGCAGACCTCTTACTTGACAGCAAACCAGTTCTCAGCAGTCTTCAAGACAGGACCGCCTCGTCTATCTTCTCAAACCCTTTCGGTAAGACAACAGAGTTATGGACTTCTCTAGTTTGTAATTCCTACTATCTTTTGGTTTCAAAGATTGCTTAACTGCTTGTCGTACCTTTCGTTGGTAGTTCCATCATGGCAGCACTGTGGCTTCATTCTGCCCCAATCCTGGTCTTATTAGTTATGTCATGGCCGTGCTCCAGAGCTCTTTCTTCGCAACGCCTGTGTGGCACTCACCTGGTGGAGGCCCTCAATATGGTTTGCGAGGACAGAGGCTTTTTCACCAGTTCCCGTAGGGACCTCAACTCTGTGCTGCGTAAGGGTGTCAGATACTCACTGGCATTTTCAATAATGAACAAATCATTCATGCCTCCTCGTCCCTGCAGGTCTCTTACCGTCAAAGACTGAGGGGGCGACATTGACCGGCAGCATGAATGAGATCGCGGGATACGCCTTCAACAACCCGATGGACAGGATGGTGAAGCGTGAGGGCATTGTGGAACAATGCTGTCACAATCCGTGTAGCATGCTTGTCCTGGATAAATATTGCAACTAGAACTGGGTTTAACTCAGCGATTAGCCATAGCTTAGAATAGTTTACCTCTCTGTAATTTATCCAGGAAACCAGCAACAGAACTCTGTAAAGTGAACTGAATAGTGATACATATATTTTCCTAAAAAATAAAAGTTTTGTGAATTTATGTTTTTGTTGTCGTCTCAGCCTAAATGTGTTCTCTTTGGTCGTGTTGAATATGTAGTCCCAGGTTGTAATAGCTTTTTTATGAATTATGGATAACATAATTCTGCATTTCAGACAACTGGGATGTTCTCCCACTTTAAAAAATGCAGTTTTTACAGGAACTGTTTAAGGTAGGCTTGTTTGATGTCCATTGGGGCTATTTGATTTAGCAAACTATGTATTTGACAGGGCAGCACAGTGGAACAGGGGATAGTGTGTGTGCCACACAATACGCAGGTCCCTAGTTCAATCCCGGGCTCGGAATCTTTCTGTGTGGAGTTTGCATGTTCTCCCCGTGACTGCGTGGGTTCCCTCCGGGTACTTCGGCTTCCTCCCACCTCCAAAGACATGCACCTGGGGATAGCTTGATTGGCAACACTAAATTGGCCCTAGTGTGGGAATGTGAGTGGGAATGTTGTCTGTCTATCTGTGTTGGCCCTGTGATGAGGTGGTGACTTGTCCAGGGTGTACCCCGCCTACCGCCCGAATGCAGCTGAGATAGGCTCCAGCACCCCCCGCGACCCCGAACGGGACAAGCAGTAGAAAATGGATGGATGGATGGATGTATTTGACACCCTACCTACCAGCAAGAAGTGTGAACCCCCACACATAAATACTGTAAGTCCTGTACATTCAGCAAGACTACATACAGTAGACTCTTAGTTAGTCTTGCTTGGGTCTTCCAACATAGCATTGACCAAACACATTTGTCAACACTTCAGTGGTTATGTGAACGAGCCAGTCTGCTGACCTATTGAATCGGTTGAGTGGGCTGAAATTTCAAGTCTCCAGAACACACCCTAAAAACCTTTCAGGATTTGATCTGTAAAGAGCAATGGGCCAAAATCTCTCCTGGTGACCAACTACAAAAAAGGTCTGACCTCTGTGATTGCCGAGAACTAATTTTCTCTGTATTCACGTATTTTGTCTGATACTCTGCAGCATTATTTTTGTATTTCTTGCACATGTCTCTTTTGTGCTCCACCAATTGTTGCATGAACAATGAGCAACAAATTATTTGGGTTTCATGTGCTGAATCCAAGCAAAGAGCCCACAGACACCCAGAGAGAGTCTCGTTAGTATTCCACTTGAGTTTCCATATTGCAATTTCCTGTGCTGAGTCTTATCTAGAGCGAACTAGGCTTCACACAGCTCCCTGCTTCCCACCTGCTGCTGCTGCTGCTCCATCTCTATATCCATTTGCCACTTTCTTTATTCTCTGTTCTCACTTTCACACACCCCATCTACCATTTCTTGGTTGCGCAATGTCACAATTAGAATGCTAGAAATCAGCAAAGCTTTAAACGATCACATCTGTCAGTTGGCTTGTGTTAACTTACGCCGAAATATACCTACGGTGGCCGAGGAGGGTCACAACATATGCAAACGCCACAACAAAACAACTTTCCGTAACAACACAACTTTACGGCACAACACAACAACATGAAGATTAAGCCACAACACAACAACTTTATGGCACAACACAACAACATAAAGCAACAACCCAACTGCAAAACCACCGCACAATAACGTTTGGCGACAATGAAAGTGACGAACACAACAGAGGTGACAGCGGATAAAGTTTTGCCGACGGACCAAGTGGCTAAGGCGGGAAGTTGAAGACATTTTAACAGTGGCAGGCCGCGCGTTTCCCACCTAGGCCTTCAGTGATGTCCGACTTCAATGATTACCTCTCAAAATATCATAATTATTGTCACCACATGACCATTGCTGGAGAAATACTATACAGAAACACATTTACGCACTACTGGGCATTGTATAAAACGGGTTATTTTCGGGCACATTTAAAAATCAATAAACCTGCATCAGCAATTAAGACATATCTTATGTGGTACTGTCTAAATTTAAATTGCCAAAAACATATTAAACGTGAAAAAAATAAAGATATACAGTATCTGAACTCACATTTCATCGCCGGGACAACTGAGCTAGCTTCGTCTCACAAGATGTAGTTTCTCTTTAAATATCCTTCTTGAAAATGGCCTTGTAAATGTATGTGTTGTCTTGTCTGATCATAAAAGATGCAGACAAAACAAGTTGGCTGAGTTCTTAAAGTTTACTCCACAGAGTGCTCATCAAAAACATCCCGCTGCCGGCATGTCTACATTCAACAACCTAAACGGGGCTACTGCGCATGCTCTTCACTACTGTATGATGCTGGGTAATGGAGTTTGTATTTTACCTAGCTCATAACATCACTGTATATATCTTCCTTAGGCCAGCTAGAAGGCCTTACTGACAACTGTCCGTCAAATGTTTGTGTCCGTTCACTTACAGTGCACAGACGCCCGCATTATTGATTCTGGAGGCCTCGGGCAGATTTCGTACAGCATGGCAACATAAGCTAGCTGAATTCTGATTGGATAAAAACTCTATGACCTGACATGAAGAGAATATGAATACTTTTAGATATTTAGGGAAAGTATATTCAAAAATACTTTTACCTTTAATTATGCCTGATGGCACACCACTGCATTTTAATGAACCTAAATGAAAGTACAATTATATGAGGAGTAAACCAGGAGGCTTGACTCAGGTAAAAAAGGACATGATATGATATGAATGACAATAGAAAAGGAAGTCTAAGTCTAAGTCTAAGTCACTGGCTGAAAGTCGTGTTGTTGCTTAAAATTGTTGTGATGTGGTTTTATGTTGTTGTGTTGTGGTTTCATGTTGTTGTGTTGTGGTGTTTGCAGTTGTCGTAAATGGTAAAATGGTCTGTATTTATGAAGCGCTTTACTATACCTAGAATGATACCCTAAGCGCTTATGAAGCGCATTATGAATCACATTCACCCATTCACACATACATTGACACACTAGCCACGTGTACAATGGCAAAATGTGTTACATTTTGATCATAATTGGATTAAAACGTTAATGTGTACACGGAACCTGAAAAAAATTATCAGATTATCACGTGCGTTTTCATGCATCACACATTATATCGGATCATTTATTTTGACATGTGCAGCACATACTGTAAACGGAAGCAGAAGAAGAGGAAGCAGTGACTTCCACTGTAAACAAAAATGGCTCGTTGCATTTTTGCTCGTCCGACGTTGTCACGTTATTTATTTATACATTTTTCCTTCTGTTCACTACTTTTGTTTTACCTATCTTTTTCAAATCGGAGCTGTTCTGTGCCCTCCAGACAATACTTTTGTTTTTGCTAGTCTCGGTTTTAGAGCAACACACTCAACAGTATTTAATGCTACTTATGTACATGTTGAATGGGGCGAGACAACAGCAAGTCAATCGCTAAATTCCAAGACTATTACATTTAGTCCACCACCAAAGTATAAAGATCATTTTGACCCAAAAGCTTTTAATGCGCTCTAATCTTAATGATTATTGGTATAAACCACCTGTGTTTATCGGAAGGACATTTTGATCCGAACGTGTGTGATCGGGTCAGAATATTCCAAATGGCGTGTTTACATGGAGAATTTTATTCCGGTTAGGATTTTAAACCGATTCATTGTGTCCATGTACACATAGCTAATGATGGCGGAAGCTGCCATGAAAGGTACTAACTAGGACCATCAGGAGCAAGGTGGGTGAAGTGTCTTGCTCAAGGACACACCGGCCGTGACTAAGATGGCAGTATCTGGAATCGAACCTGGAACCCCGAAATTGCTGGCACGGCCACTCTACCATGTGCGCCATGCCGCCCACGCCGCCGGTTGTCGCGTAATGTTGTTGTGTTTTGGATTCAAGTTGTTGTTTTGTGGTGTGCAGTTGTTGTGTCACGGCTTAATGTTGTGTTGTGGCGTTTGCTGCTGTTGTCGCTTTTGCAATTGTGTTGTGGCTTAAAGTAACTGTGTTGTGGCGTTATGTTTTTGTGGAACTTGCGTTTGTTTGTGTTTTGCAATTGTGTTGTGGCTGTAAGTTGTTGTGTTGTACTTTAAGTTGTTGTGTTGTGGCTTTATGTTGTTGTGGTGTGGTGTATGCAATTGTAGTAAGTTTTGCAATTTTGTTGTGGCTTAAGGTTGTTGTGTTGTGCTATAAAGTTGTTGTGTGGTGGCTTTTGCATTTGTTGTGATTTTCGCAATACTGTTGTGGCTAAAAGTTGTTGTGTTGTGCTATAAAGTTGTTGTGTTGTGGATTTTGCATTTGTTGTGAATTTCGCAATCCTGTTGTGGCTAAAAGTTGTTGTGTTGTCCTTTAAAGTTGTTTTGTTGTGGCTTTATGTTGTTGTGTTTTGGATTCAAGTTGTTATTTTGTGGTGTGCAGTTGTTGTGTTACGGCTTAATGTTGTGTTGTGGCGTTTGCTGCTGTTGTCGCTTTTGCAATTGTGTTGTGGCTTAAAGTAACTGTGTTGTGGCGTTATGTTTTTGTGGAACTTGCGTTTCTTTGTGTTTTGCAATTGTGTTGTGGCTGTAAGTTGTTGTGTTGTACTTTAAGTTGTTGTGTTGTGGCTTTATGTTGTTGTGGTGTGGTGTATGCAATTGTAGTAGGTTGTGCAATTTTGTTGTGGCTTAAGGTTGTTGTGTTGTGCTATAAAGTTGTTGTGTTGTGGCGTTTGCATTTGTTGTGATTTTCGCAATACTGTTGTGGCTAAAAGTTGTTGTGTTGTGCTATAAAGTTGTTGTGTTGTGGATTTTGCATTTGTTGTGAATTTCGCAATCCTGTTGTGGCTAAAAGTTGTTGTGTTGTCCTTTAAAGTTGTTTTGTTGTGGCTTTATGTTGTTGTGTTTTGGCGCTTGTGGGTGACCTCCCCCCACATCTGTGGTCCTCTCCAAGGTTTCTCATGGTCATTGACATTGACATCCCACTGGGTTGTGAGTTTTTCCTTGCCCTTATGTGGGCTCTGAACCGAGGATGTCGTTGTGGCTTGTGCAGCCCTTTAAGACACTTGTGATTTAGGGCTATATAAATAAACATTGATTGATTGATGTGCAAAATAAGAGTCCCAGAAGGCACATCTCCAAAAGGCACAGTTTAGATCAGACCTGGGCATTGTACGGCCCGCGGGCCACATCCGGCCCTTTGCACATCCCTGTCCGGTCCGCGTGAGGCCAATCATAAATTACAAAATAAATTTCAAAAAGTATCTATGTCGAGTGTGCAATACAACGGTGCTGCTTTTGTTTTGAAAAGCGTTATTTGTATTACTTCCGTGTGGACGTATGCGCGTGTGCGATTGTGAGTGAATTGAACGGCGCAATTACAAATTACAAAATAAAGTTTAAAAAACATCTACGTCGTGCGCGCAATACAACTGTGCTGCTTTTATTTTGAAATGTGTTATTTATGGCCGTATGTCCGGGTGTAACCTGTGAGTGAAGGTGCATAGAGACAAGTGATGAGACGCTAAAAAGAGAAAAGTTGATGAGGAATGGCGTGTTTCCAACAAGACATGGACTGCCAAGTATTTCTTTACATAAATGAAAGGTAAAGCTGTGTGCTTAATTTGTGGTACACAGGTTGCTGTGTTTAAAGAATATCATTTGAATCGCCACTACACGAAGAAACACGAGGGAAAATACCGGAATCTGTCTGAGAAGCGCGCGCAAGGGAGGCTGATGCGTTGATGGTAAAACTGCAAACCCAACAAGGACTTTTTGCCAAATTTCACACCCCCAGAGATGCAGCCGTCAGGACAACTTTTGTCATTTCTCACGAAAGCGCCAGAAAAAGTAAGGCGTTTTCTGACGGAGAGTTTATTAAGGAGTGCTTATTGGACTCTGTTGCGCTGATATGCCCAAAACATGGACTGTTTTTTGCTAACTTTGGATGAGAGCTCTGATGCAGTCAATTAAAGAGACAACCACAGGTAATGACTTGTTCACATAGGTAAATGCGTGTTGGGACAAGCTGGCAGGTGTGACAATCCAATCCACTTTATTTATATAGCACATTTAAACAACAAAATGTTTTCAAAGTGCTGCACAACAATATTAAAAACAATATTCAGATATTATCCTTAGCTCCACCAATGACTGAATAAATAGAAAAAACAATGACATATAAAACCAATATAAAAAACAATATAAAATAAATATGATTAAAAACTATTTTTAACAACAGATGGTTGTCCAAATCTGACAGGGAAAAATGTTGGATAATGCAGGATAAAGTGACCATCAAAAGCAATCTGCTTTTGTATAAAGTTAAGTTAGGTTAAATTAAATTATTATTATTATTATTAATTATTATTATTGTTATCATCATTATTATTTATCTTACGGTATATCAAAAATAATATTGAGCAAAATTTAATTGAAATATTGTCGTGTGGCCCTTCAACAGTGCTCGGGTTGCTAATGCGGCCCCCGGTGAAAATGAATTGCCCACCCCTGGTTTAGATTCTTATACAGTTCATCTGAGTAATAGGGTGATTTTTTTTACATGACAAACCTCCAACAAAATATTATGTGTAAATGACATATATGTTTGATTCAATGGTATAAAGCTAATGACTTACACTGTGTGACTCCCTAGATGCCATTCCCTTCAGGACCTGAGGCAGAGAGAAAGAGGCAGATCAAGCTTCAGCCACAGAATATGAATTTGCTCTCTGCAATGCAGCCAACGATGGAGACACTATCACAATGCAGCCTGCTTGTCTTGGTGCACAATGCAGCTATAGACTATTTTATTATTCACATCCATCACTAATTGAAATATATAATTACATGACAATGCAACTTCTGCATTATTGATGTCATTCTTCAGTGGTTTATGGCTTAATACGTTTTATTTTTTCAAAATAAAATACAGATGTGGCACAAAAGTTGATTGGTTCCTATCAAAATGAATTATAACCTGTCAGGCCACACCACAGTCTGACAAATGAAGATGGATTATGCCCTCGTGCCTCTTGACCTTCTCTCTCACTTTGTCCTGGTGCTAAAGTAAGGCTAAGTGCCACTTTGGAAATTAGTAAAATATCCAACATCAGAGGTTTGTTCACTTGGTTTTAAGCATATTGTGCATATTGTGTCCATAAAAGGTTTACTCAGAACTAATGTTTTGCTTTTTATTTCATTATATACAGTATTTTTATGAGGGAGTAGGGGGTTTTTGGAGTTCCAAAATACTTAACATAATTATGCTATAGATAACATCAATCCATCCATCCATCCATCTTCTTCCGCATATCCGAGGTCGGGTTGCGGGGGCAGCAGCCTAAGCAGGGAAGCCCAGACTTCCCTCTCCCCAGCCACTTCGTCCAGCTCTTCCCGGGGGATCCCGAGGCGTTCCCAGGCCAGCCGGGAGACAGTCTTCCCAACGTGTCCTGGGTCTTCCCCGTGGCCTCCTACCGGTCGGACGTGCACTAAACACCTCCCTAGAGGTGTTTGGATAACATATTGTACTAATTTGAAATAAATAAATAATTCAAACAGTGTTTTCTAATGATCATTTAAAAAATATATATTATTTGACTGTTAAGAATGATTATGAAAAATAAAAATACATAACATAATTGAAGAAAATTCAAAAGAAAATAACTGATGAAAACATGTGTAACTGTTAAGAATGTCAACAAAAAAAATCACAACAATTTTAATTTTGGAAAATTATATAAGACATATTTTTTCAAAAATCTTGATGGTTAAGAATGTTTAAAAAAAATAAAAACACATATCCTGATTTTTTTAAAATATCTATATTAAAAATTATTTCAAAAATGCACGACTGTTAAGAATGTTTAAACAATTAAAAACTCATAAATTAATTAAAATTAATTTTAATACGAAATAATTAAAACATATTTGACTCATATGAATGTCTTAAGACTAAAGTGAGTGTTTGAGGCGCATTTGCAACACTAAGTTAAATGTGAAATTCTTTTATTGTTTTTTCGCCTTGGAAATCACAAGTGGTTTACTTATTTTTACACTTCACTAAAATAGAATAGAGCACCGTTGTTGTCATTGTGCATTTCCATAGCGTATTGACGGAATTATGCTTGATACACAAAATCAAACTATTTATACAAACACAATATAATGTATAACAAGCTAAAAAATGCTGTACTTTTAAAAAAGCAAAAAAAAAAACCCCATATATTTAAAGTTAATATGAAGATGCAAGTGTTTCATTGTTTTTACAACTAAAAATTAAAAGTGGTTAACTTGTTTTTACACTTGAACTGATTAGAATGAAATAGAATGCATAACTGATAGAAAGAATGCAAATGCTATGGATTAATATATATATATATATATATATATATATATATATATATATATATATATATATATATATATATATATATATATATATATATATATATATATATATATATATATATATATATTTTTTTTTTTTTTTTTTTTTTTTTTTTTTTTTTAAGCACAACATAAAATATCAATAAAATATAATCCTCATGCGTAGCATCGGCAAATCTCTCAAGAGTGTGTTTGACGGTGAGTAGTTTTATTTTATTTTATGGCTCTCTGTTCATGACTGGTAAGAATGTACAGTTATTACAGGTTTTATGATGGCCACAATTCAACCCTGAAATTTTTTTTTTTTTTTCTATTTAACTATTGGACAAGGGAATCAAAGAATAAAAACATACATCTATCGGTGTAGTGGTAAAATTAAACGTTGAAATTGTACGTAAACATGTTTTGTGTCCAAATTTGCCAGCAAGTCATGAATACAATAAAACGGTGACAATTTCAACCAAAGGAAATATCATGTAAAAAAAAAATAAGGAGAGGAAAACCTGTCACTTTCTGTTGCTGAATGCCAGTCAAACCAAACATTGTAAAGCCAGAGAGCAAATCCATCTACTTTAATATGTATGACACCATTTTTTTTTTTTTTTATGAAAATGAAACACAACATGGAATAAGAGCTCCTCCATGAGGCTCATCTACAAAAGAAGAGATTGTGGGCGGTTATTCAGAGCAGCCAAAACAACCCACGTACGCTCAAGCACACTAATAAAGACACACAGCAACAAGCTGGTGTGCTACAACACACCAAGAATGATGCAAAATGATCAGAATAAGACCATGCCAAAAAACACGCACAATCCTTGGACGAACACTGACTGGTGTCATGAAAAGAAACACATGAAGTGAAGACATGTTTGTGTGGCCAAAGGCAGTGCGTCTCTGTTTATTCTGCACACGCCAAGCCCGTGGCAAAACGGCGCCCCAATGTGTCGCGTGTCACGATAAGCCTGTGCACACATTTAGGCTTGCCAGGGATGAGCGCCACACAAAGTCATCCTATTCCGGGAGCATGTCATGTATGTCAGCTGCAACGGTGCCACAGGCCTACATGAGCCCTTCAGTGTCTTTAGCTCAGCCATGGGACTAAACATGCTGGCCCGTGTGATCACTTATAGTGGGAGACACAACACCTCTAATTTAACAACCCTCAAGTATAGACATAAAAACTCATAATATTCCACACTATTTTTTGTTGATAATACATTAAAGTGAAAAGAAAGTGAGGGTTTGCATCGGTTGTGCTCTTTGAATATTAAAATCCACCATTTAATCATCTCAATTCTCACTTTGGATGTTTTATTATCCATGCCTGTCCTCTTCCTTCCTCTGCTGTGTTAAAAAATGGATATTTTAAGTCATTGCAATAAAATAAATGACCTAAGCTATTAGGTACAAAGTGTTTTGGGACATTTTTATAGGAGGATGTAGTAATAACCTAAAATGCATCGTTGGAGATGACCACGAGCCCCATAACACTTATTTTTAATTGTTATTTACGTGAAGAGCAAGACATGGAGACATTTAGATTGAAATGAAAAATAATAACTTGACCACGATGTATCTCAATAAATTGTTTATATATATATATATATATATATATATATATATATATATATATATATATATATATATATATATATATATATATATATATATATATATATATATATATATATATATATATATATATATATATATATATACAAAACCCAAAACCTGTGAAGTTGGCATGTTGAGTCATTCGTAAATAAAAACAGAATACAATGATTTGCAAAACCTTTTCAACTTATTTTCAATTTAATAGACTGCAAAGACAAGATATTTCATGTTCGAACTGAGATTTTTTTTTTTTTTTTGCAAATAACCATTAACTAAGAATTTAATGGCAGCAACACATTGCAAACAAGTTGGCACAGAGGCATTTTTACCACTGTGTTACATGGCCTTTCCTTTTAAGAACACTCAGTAAACGTTTGGGAACTGAGGAGACACATTTTTGAAGCTTTTCAGGTGGAATTATTTCCAATTCTTGCTTGATGTACAGCTTAAGTTGTTCAACAGTCTCTGTTGTGGTATTTTAGGCTTCTAATTGCACCACACATTTTCAATGGGAGACAGGTCTGGACTACAGGCAGGCCAGTTTAGTACCCGCACTCTTTTACTATGAAGCCACACTGTTGTAACACGTGACTTGGCATTGTCCTCCTGAAATAAGCAGGGGCGTCCATAATAACGTTGCTTGGATGGCAACATATGTTGCTCCAAAACCTGTATGTACCGTTCAGCATTAATGGTGCCTTCACAGATGTGTAAGTTACCCATGTCTTGGGCACTAATACACCCCCATACCATCACAGATGCTGGCTTTTGAACTTTGCGCCTATGACAATCTGTATGGTTCTTTTCCTCTTTGTTCCGGAGGACACGGCGTCCACAGTTTCCAAAAACAATTTGAAATGTTGACTCATCAGACCACAGAACAGTTTTCCACTTTGTATCAGTCCATCTTAGATGAGCTCGGGCACAGCGAAGCCAGCGGCGTTTCTGGGTGTTGTTGATAAATGGCATTCGCTTTGCATAGTAGAGTTTTAACTTGCACTTACAGATGTAGCAACTAACTGTAGTTACTGACAGTGGTTTTCTGAAATGTTCCTGAGGCCATGCGGTGATATTCTTTACACACTGATGTTGGTTTTTGATGCAGTACCGCCTGAGGGATCGAAGGTCATTTCTCCAGATTTTCTGAACCTTTTGATGATATTACGGACCGTAGATGGTGAAATCCCTAAATTCCTTGCAATAGCATGTTGAAAAATGTTGTTCTTAAACTGTTCGACAATTTGCTCACGCATTTATTCACCCCCATCCTTGTTTGTGAAAGACTGAGCTTTTCATGGAAGCTGCTTTTATACCCAATAATGGCCCCCATCTGTTCCCAATTAGCCTGTTCACCTGTGGGATGTTCCATGATGAGCATTCCTCAACTTTATCAGTCTTTTTTGCCACTTGTGCCAACGTTTTTTCAAACATGTTGCAGGCATCAAATTCCAAATGAGCTAATGTTTGCAAAAAATAACAAAGTTTACCAGTTCGAACATCAAATATCTTGTCTTTGCAGTCTATTCAGTTGAATATAGATTGAAAAAGATTTGCAAATCATTGTATTCTGTTTTTATTTATATTTTACACAACATGCCAAGTTTTGGGTTTTGTACATAGTGCATATAGTATGTGTCATAAAAGTTAAATAAATCCTCAGTAGGAAAGGGATTTGTATGGCTGGGTGCACTTTCCATTTCAGCCACCAGACGGCAGTCGATTGTATAATGTCTTAAAATGTGTTTTGCGGCAATGCCAAATTTGACCACAGCGTCAGTTGCCATGTAGAGTGGCGCTTTTCATCATTTTCAGCAGACTGCATTGCAATCTCACGTGAAATACACCCAGGAAAGGGGCCATATAAATCCCTTTCCTACTGTACAATTAAAAGCACCACAATATATTCCACTGGGCATTACCAATTGTATATGTTATACTCTATGTATATGTTCAAATTGGAAAAAAGAATACAATTAATGAAAACAAATAAACGAAAAAATATGTCATTTAAATAAAACATAAAATAATTGGATGGATTCATAAATAAATAAAAATGTTTGTAATGTTTTTGTCATTCATTCTTTTTACTATTTGAAATGATTGTATTTAAGGCTTAAGAAAATACATTGTTCAGACCTACTTTTAAGTTTTTCTTCTGCTGATTTGTAATTTGTTCACAATTGTTTCCCTGTAGACCGAGAAGTAGAGAATGTTTTTTGGGTTTTTTTCATGTTGTACAATGTTGCCAAAGAACATTTCAGGGAGAAAAAACAATGACATAAGGTTATCTTGTTCGTAGCTTAGCAGGGTGTAAAAGTGTTGAAAATTAAACTGTAATTAGCATCTGTTTGGGACCGTGTTCTCTGTAAGGTCATAAAGCGAGACATCTATGAAAAACGTCCCTTCAGGACTCAAACCTAATTAAAACCGACTCCAGCAGCTCGGGCGCTAAAAAAGTTATCAGCGCATTAATAGCACTAATAGACTAAGTTTACCAACATTTGCTATCGATGCTGCTTCTCTGGGAGAGTTCAAGGATTAAAAGAAATGTATAACTTGTTTCATTTAAAACAGCTTCCATTTTTTTAGGAGACAATCTACACCGCTTTTGTCCATTCAAAATACTGCAGTGAATGCATGGGAATAGATTTCTTCTTTACTTCTTTACTAGCATGCCCCAATGAAAAGTAATCAATATGGACAGAGGGGCTCTCCATTGTTGGCAAGTGATGCTATGTTAAAAATGAATTAAAGTTAACATTTGGGTGTGCACTGTTTTTAAACTCTTTCAGTGCAGTCTGCCGTGTAGCTCTGTTGTTATCAGTCGCAAACAATAACGTTACTGTCGTATTACATCATCTCAGAAGTCTCACAAGATGAAAGCGGCCATATATTGTAGCAGGGCTCCAATCTCCAATCAACCGATCCATGACTTTCCAACCCAGACTAAAAATAGATCGCCAAACGATGGGACTCCATTGTCGTATTTTACGCTTCGTAATGCGTCACACATTTTCAATGGGAGACAGGTCTGGACTACAGGCAGGCTTGTCTAGTACCCGCACTCTTTTACTATGAAGCCACGCTGTTGTAACACGTGCAGAATGTGGCTTGGCATTGTCTTGCTGAAATAAGCAGGGGCGTCCATGAAAACATATGTTGCTTGGATGGCAACATATGTTTCTCCAAAACCTGTTCTCTTTTTACCCAATAACAGCATTAATGGTGCCTTCACAGATGTGTAAGTTACCCATGTCTTGGGCACTAATACACCCCCATACCATCACAGATGCTGGCTTTTGAACTTTGCGCCTATAACAATCTGGATGGTTCTTTTCCTCTTTGGTGCAGAGGACACGACGTCCATAGTTTCCAAAAACAACTTAAAATGTGGACTCATCAGACCACGGAACACTTTTCCACTTTGCATCAGTCCATCTTAGATGAGCTCAGGCCGAGCAAAGCCGGCGGCGTTTCTGGGTGTTGTTGATAAAATGCTTTTGCTTTGCATAGTAGAGTTTTAACTTGCACTTACAGATGTAGTGACGGACAGTAGTTACTGATAGTGTTTTTTTTATGTGTTCCTCAGCCCATGTGGTGATATCATTTACACACTGATGTCGGTTTTTGATGTTATGTTAAAAATGTATTTTAAAAAAATGATTATATTGTACTGGGCAGTCAAATTCATACTTTCGGTATTGTCCCACTTCTATGGTTATCATCACACCGGTCCTTTTGTCAAAATAGACACTCTTAGCTAATGTCACACACCAACAAGGTTCCATTTTTACATATTGTTTGACTTTTGAGGTATAGGTTTGACAAAAATTGGATGAAAATGTTGAGTAAAACTATAAAAAAGAAAATTAATCCAAATTTGAAGACATCTGACAGCCACAAAATGGGGAGCGAACAAGAAGGTTAGCTTGTATTTTTTGTCTGACTTTGAATCAGATAATGTAACTAAATAAAACTAGACTTCAGTAAGATTACTCACTCTTTTTCAAGTGTACTTTGACTTTTGAGTTGTATTTTTCTTGAAAAATCTGATACTGAAAATGAAAAATAAATGATAAATAAAATAAAGTAAAACTATCCACCCTGTAAAGACACCTGACGGACACAAAATGGCAGCGGAACCAGCAAGGTGTATCCAGGAGTTTTTTTGTTCGACCTTTAAAGGTATATTTTACCAGACAAATCTGATAAAATAACTAAAACGAACTAAAATGACTCACTCTTTGAAGATAGGAATGTATTTTTGGGTGTTCTTTTTTAGAATTTTCAGTCATATTTTTCAAGGGGAAAAAAAAAATCTGGAACACCATAAGCAGAAACCGGATAATGTTTCCAAGTGTGTTTCTTGGACTTTTGAGGTTTATTTTTTCTTGTAAATTCTAATAATTTAACTAAAAAGAACTAAAATAAACTACTTTTTGGGCACATTTGTTGTGGTTATGGTATTAATCTTTTTCAAACATGCATACAGTTACAATATGGTGCATCACATATTTACAGTTTCACATTTCAACATGTCTGAAAAGGAGTAGGAAGAAGAAGAGCTAATTTATTCCTTCTATACCCCTTTTCATCCATCCATCCATCCATCCATCCATTTCCTACTGCTTGTCCCTCTTGGGGGCACCGTATGCGTGTGTGTGCGTGTGCGTGTACTATTAGTAGGCGTGTTGCGTGCAATTTACAAACACTGTGTGCAAGTGTAAATTGGTGCAGACTGCCTTATTTAAATGAGGATTTTCCATGCACTATAAGGGGCATCACCATGGAGACAGTCTCATTTACTGCACATCCATGTTATCATGCTCCTACCTGTGGATATCTGTTATGTTTTCAAACATGCAGGAGACATCTACCACTTTTTATGGTCATTTTAGAAGCAGTCGTGCAGTGCATATGCAATCAAACTACTTTTTTTTTTTTTTTTTACCGCTGAAAGTGCGCTCATTAGGATGCACGTACTCCGCTAAAGACGTAAAAAAAATGCATACTTCAAGAAGTTTTTTTTCATACGAGAAATATTTTTATAATATAGTGTATGTGGAAAAACAAACGCCATTAAAAAAAATAATAATAATTTGTTTTCATCAGCCCCTTAAGCTCTCTAGCAACTATACAATTATAAAATAATGTTGCTGGATTCTCGTCTGTCCATCGTCTGTCTTTGTAGCGCGAGCACTGATCCTGCAGCCGTCTGTGGAACTGTCAGTTTGCACGTCCTTCTGACACGTGCTAAATAAAATGCCAAACAGTGCTTGCAAAATGATGAGTGTTGATAAATCACATGGCGCGTGCTGAATAATTATATTTGCATCTTCCGCTCCCAGTGTTGTGTGTGTTTTGATGATCCGCATATATTCTGCGTATTAAAAATGAATTGCACGCATTATTCTGCTCACTTAACAGAGGCACGTTTTAGTACACGCAAACCTTTAGTAAATCAGTCCCTTTGTGTATTGACCTAACTGACCTTTTTTGTAACACGGCTAGTGAATTACACTTACTTTTGTAGTTACTTCCCCATATTTATATACAATAACTTGGTAAATGGTAAAACTAGCGAGTAGTAGAGAATATGGAGTGATTTTCTGACCACAAAATATTTTGTTTTATTTATTATTGATGTGATTCTTGCCACTTTGTGTTGTATATGTTTAAGAGATTTCCAGCTCATTTTATAATCTAATAGAACACCCAGAAATGTAATTTATTTTATGGAGTCATGGTCTACTTTGTCTATTTGTACCGTATTTTCCGGACCATAGGGCACACCGGATTATAAGGCGCACTGCCGATGAATGGTCTATTTTCGATCTTTTTTCATACATTAGGCGCACCGGATTATAGGGCACATTAAAGGAGTCATATATATATATATATATTTTTATTTTTTTTCTACATTGAAAACACTTCCTTGTGGTCTACATAACATGTAATGGTGGTTCTTTGTTCAACATGTTGCATAGATTATGTTTTACAGATCATCTTCAAACTGCTTTCTGACAGTCGCTTCCGGATGCGCCGTTTTGTGGGCGTTCTTATTTACGTGGCTCACCTTCGGTAGCGTCTTCTCCCCGTCATCTTTGTTGTAGCGGTGTAGCGTGCAAGGACGGGAGTGGAAGAAGTGTCAAAAGATGGAGCTAACTGTTTTAATGACATTCACACTTTACTTAAGTCAATAACGGAGCAGCATCTCCTCATCCGGAAACAACAACAACGCCGGAAATGTGTCCTGTGAAAAACCGTCCGACCGGAACTCTCTAATAACTAAAGTTCCTTGGGTGAATAATGTAAACTCACTACACCGGTGTGTTTTAGCGCTTTCCTGGCGGGTTTACTGACAGATATAAGTAAGAACTTTACACTACTTTATATAAGAAATGGCAAAAGTGGAGGATGAATGTCCCATAACAAGAAGATATAGAAAAAGAAGAAGCTTATCGACTACGTTGTCGCCACGGACTACAAAGGCGGACGCGCGCAATTTTTTCAGGATTGATGCAGATCCCAAATACAGATCAGCAGGTACTAGAAGGAAAGAAAAGTTGCTTTTGCACAATATTGCGAAACAAAACGCCAGATAATGTCTTACCTTATACACACACCATAATAATACTCGTATGTTGAAGCACAGTACAATCCATCAAGCGGTGCGGCTTCATAGCCTACCAAATTCGTACTAAAACATTTTGATAGATTTTTTGAGCGCCGTGTGTAATGTTCTATATTCTCAATGGAACATTTAAAATGTTGGTGTTGTTTACTTGAGTCATATTGCTACGTGTATCTCTTATGTTTGACTGCCATCTACCGGTCACACTTATCATGACCATGTACCAAATAAAATTGCTTCGGGGTCGGTAAGCAAAACCAGAATTATTCCGTACATTAGGCGCACCGGGTTATAAGGCGAACTGTCAAGTTTTGAGAAAAAAAAAGATTTTAAGTGCGCATTTTAGTCCGAAAATACGGTATTTATGTTTCCTCTGTAACCTTAAAGCATTATTTATTTTTTACTTTGAATCAAAGATAGTTTGTTTTTGTCAAACATTTTCTTCAATGTATTAATTTCTACCGTTAATATTTGTATAAGATTATGTGTGTTCTGAACAAAATGTGGTCGTATGATCTGCAAATATTAATAATTTTAAATCCTTTGTGACTTTATAGATGTCGTTTGTATAGAGATTGAACAATTTTGGTTTGAGTATTGACCCCTGGGTTACACCTCAAGATATAATTAAAGCTGGAGGCTTCACATATTGCTCCCTGTTGGTTAAATAGCTTCTTACCCAGTTCAAGACCAACCCTCTGCTGGCATACCGTTTCAATTTGATTAATTATATCAAATGCTTTTGTTTCTCTAGAAAGAAATAAAGAGTGGTATTTTTGGAGCAAAATACTTCAAGAATCGTGTCTATATGTCTGTAAAACGGTTGCCTCATACAACAAAACAAAACATCAATACGATGATTTGTGTGTTTTGTCATTCTACCAGACAGGTTAATGATTGCTTTTATCGACGGTTTTTGAGTAAAACGTCTGAGCGAATAAGGCAGCGGGTGAGTAGAAGATGGTCCTCGAGGAGACACGTTAACAGAGACGGAGCATCACCAAAGTTGTTTCATCTTAGAAACAACACATGGAGGAGGAAATAGGCGGCGTGATGGAAATCCATTTTTAACGCTAATGATCTGCTGGTCTGAGCAAGCAAACACAAACTACTCATGTTTGCAGCAAGGCAACAGACTGCAGTGGGGATCACAAACATTTTATTATTACCTGAAGTCTCATTTCCAAAACTTCACATTCCTGTGATCTGCGCGTAAATCTCATAACAGTTTATTTTCCAATGTTTCCCAGTACGACTTTCACTAAAAATATGAATCCATGATGCCTTGTGTTGTCTCGTTTCAGTCCACTTTAATTCATCATGTGCTTGGTTGGGTCCATTAAATGCTTCTTCATTTTTTTTGTCTTCGGTTCTATTTTCAGAAGATTAAACATTACCCGCATGGAATACTTTAATCTTCAACAAGCTTCTAAAATATAAATGTAGTGGAAACTAAAAATGTAACCACCGATTTAAGGACAAATATGATTGTATAGTTAAAAAAAAGTTTCATCAGCGTATCTCATTAGAGCGTGTATTTTGTTTTTTGTTTGGCTCTATTTTTGTGTTTGTTTTATAATATTAGTCATTTCCTGCCCAGAGTTCTAGTTTATGTTTCCATTTCCTATTTGCCTCTGTTCACCACTGTTTCTCCTGTCTGGGCGCGGACTTCCTCACCTGTCCCTGATTGGCAATCAGGATGCTTTTCATGGCAACCCTGTCCTTTGGATCATTGCTTGATTTATGCACATTAATTCGACTTTGTTTCCCTCTGCCGTCTCTGTATCCCGTGGTCACGACCAACACAACACCTAAGCCAGACCATAACACAAGGAGTGTTAACAAACTACTGTTTTTTCTTACTTTATTGAACAATATCAATGCAACACATTTTTTATGCAAAGGTATGATGGAGAAGCATTAACAATTTTGTTTTTGTCTGTAGAGCTGCAACGTTTAATCAACTAAATCGATTATTCAAATTTTAAAAAAAAGCTTCCGTTTATATTTTGTGACTTGGATTAATCGTCTAATGAGTAACTAATAAAAATGTATCAAATATGGAGTGCCTGTAACTTTAAATAGGCAGACATAGATTTAGTATGGCTGCTGCAATAGAGCGAACATGAAAGCGGTGGTGTGTGGGTGCCTAGATGTTTGTGGTGGCAAACAGTGAATTTTTTTTTTATTTAGACAATGCCAATGTAGATATTGTGAATTTATTAGAAATAAGGAATACAGATTATGGCAAACAAAACAATATTTGTTCCAACTATGTTCCCTAAAATGTGCATCGAGGTTTGAGGTCTGTGAAGGTGTTTTATCCGATCACTCGATTGATAGGACAAACTAATTGATGGATTACTCGATTACTACAATAATCAATAGCTGCAGCCCATTTGGTCTGTTTCTCAAATTCTCTGTTTATAAGTTCAATAACAATGTATCAACGTTTCAGCGTACCTAATGTGATTTCAATTTAGCAAAGTATTGTGTTACTCTCTTGTGTTACTTCTTGCCAAAAGATACTCATTCAACAGATAAAAGTCACTTTATATTAAACTTGACCAAGGTATGAATAAAATGGGGCTAAATATAGAGTACATTTTGATTCTTAACTGGTTTGAATACATGGTTAGTTGGTTGAAGTTTATTTGGAACATGTATGCAGTTTCAACATGACACATATTTTTTCATTTCTCATTTCTCTCTCCTTGTTTTCAATTTGTAACACAATTTACATCAATGATTTCTAAAGAACAACAGTGTTACGTCTTGGCAGCATGGTTACAGTGGTCATGTCCCCAAGATGCAGAAAGGACAGAAAGTTATACATTCCAAAATATTGTCAATAGCAAATGACATGTTATTTACCATGTTAGTTCAAATCCTTTATCACGTACACAGCTACTCCTCCTCCGTTCTTGTTGGTTCTGTTGATGTAATTTAGTTTGTATCATTCCAGTTCAAATTCTATTCCTTTTTTCTCCTCAGTCTATGTCTCTGAGATAGCAATCACTTTGAAGGGATTGTTGACTTGGTCCATGTTGGTGTAATTTACATACAAGCTTCTACTATTGAAAGTTTTGTTTTAGTTCGATATTTCCTTAGTTGGTGGTTAGTTCAGTTTCAGCACCCTTGTTTGTTATCTTTGTTGCCATGGGTGCTGATTTTTGTCACCTGCCTCTGATTAGTGGTTGGGACTCTCACCTGCTCCCGGTCCCTAATCAGAGACCTATTGATTCCTTCCTCGCGCCACACTCTGCCTGGCAGTCTGATTCGCATCACACGACAGTTACGTTGGTACTACTTAGCTACTTGCTCCTTTTGCTGGCTAAGTCTTGTTGTTAAGCCTATGCCGTAGCTTCCTGCGCCATCGGCACATTTTCTATTTTTGTATTCTTGCCTGATTATTGGATTAAATCATCTTTCTTACCTGCAGGCTGACATCCATCTGCATCTTGGGAAAAACGACCATCGCATAAACATGCGATTCGAAGTGAAAAAAAGGAATAAATGACAGTTTGTTGTCGGCTTTAATGCTGTTATTATAGTGTATCATAAAACAACTATTATTCCTGATGTGGGAGAAAAGTTTATGTCTGGATCTATCATTTTCCAAATACAGATGTTTATGTTCCATGTTGCAAAAGGTTACCAGTTCTCTATTGGATTGAGTGTTGCCAGTGCTGTGCATCATGGATTTGTGTGGAGTGATGTCAGTCCAGTCCTCCAACAAATCAGGTTATTTCCAATTGCATGTGTTTAATGTGTCCGTTCAAGTTCTCCATTCTTTTCACCACCAAAACTTTGATTGTATGTTTATTTTACAAACTGATACCCAGGTATGTTGTCTTTTTCCTTGTTTCCTCAAGTGTCTTGCTTTTTTTTGGCAATGTCAGCATTCGCTTTTGGTTAAATCAGTGGTTCTTAACCTTGTTGGAGGAACCGAACCCCACCAGTTTCATATGCTCATTCACCGAACCCGGACCGTAATCATAAAATTATGTTATTATATTAAAGAAATACTAATAAAGATATATTTTACAAACGGAAAGTTACAGGAATGTACACATAATCCCATGTTTACATCTCATTGTGCAACATGTGAATGTTTTAGTGGGAACTAAATGTGATATCTGAAAGGGATACACATTATTTCCAAAGCAGGACCCCCACCCAGATATAAAATACTAGTACACAGCTCATGAAACACAATATGTTATAGTCATTATAAGTGGGCCAAAACACTTATATTAGAAAATAATTTCATGGAAATGACTGCTGTCATTTGATTACAATAATAAAACATTGAACTTGTTATTTAGTCAGGTTTGGGACAGGTGTGCTGCAGGTGTGTCCACAGTGCATGTGCACGTCTGACGTTGCTCAGATGTGCTCCACTGAATGCTCAAGGAGTTTTTGTGTTTGCTCACTCATATGGAAAATTACAGGGAACATTCTTTGGGGGTATCCATAATACGCCGACAGGGAGAAGTTTTTGTTTACACGATGAGTCGGGTGTGTCTTGACCTCCACGGCCCGGCCGAACCCCTGAGGCCGACTCACCGAACCCCTAGGGTTCGATCGAATCCAGGTTAAGAACCACTGGGTTAGATGTTCAATTACTCTATGTATACATTTGTCTCTTTCAGTTTACGTCCTTGCCTCATGAGTGCAATTTTGTCTTTTCTGCTCACAAACCCTCATTATGACAACTGTTTTTTCATATGCTCTTTTGGGCAGCGGGTAACAAGCCTCAATAGTCAACTATTATTCATGTGCTTTGTAGGTATGATGTTACCTGTTGCTCTGTTGACCCTTCATTTTGTTCACTGACGTTGTGGCACAGCGTGGTCTCACCTCCATCCCGGAGATCACCACATTCATGAATACTGCTCCAGGTCGTTCACCCGGTGCTCTTTTTCCTCGTTCTGGAGCCTCAGCTATTTGACCTCCTTCAGGAGATCAAGGAGCTGCTTTTGCTGTGATCTGACAGCAGTCATCTCTTCTGTCAAGAAGTCGAGTGATTTTTTTTTTTTATGTCCTCAATTTCTTCTAATGGTGCTAGCATGCCCCCTTGACCAGTCAGCTGTCGTGAGTTCTAGCACTGTCACGTGGGGGTTTACGCTTCGTTCTCCCAATGCAACACTGACGGCTCCGGACCAAGACGTGAAGGTAGGAATGATTTATTGAACATAAATCATCCAAAACACAAAACAAGCAAAACGCGCAAGCTAAGGCTAAAACTTAGCGCAGGAAACAAAAAAGCTAACACTAGCATCTACTTGAGACCAGTAATACTCACAAAACATCCGTTGACAGGTTGCATGAATCAAATACAATGAAGCCACACCGAGTGACCGGAAAAGACAGGCTTAAATAGAAGTCTCTGATTAGCAACAGGTGCGTGCCCGGAAAACCAGCGGCAGGTGAAAATAATGAGTATCCATGGTGACAAAACAAACAAGGAAGTGCAACCAGGAACTAAGGAAGTCCAAAACTAACAGAACATAACTAAACTAAACATGATCCGGACCACGGATCATGACAAGCACGGCTTCACTCCATTAGCTTGCTCGAGGTTCAGCCCTGTCCTAACAGTGAACAAGTTCGGTCCGTGATCCAAGAAGCACCAAAAATCCTGCAATGGTCGTATACCAAAAAAAACTATCAAGAGTGTTCGTAATCTAAAATCCAGAAAAATAGTATCGTTTCACAAAAAAGTATGTACAGCATTGTGACAGTTTGACAAAAAGGGATGTTGAAAAAACAGCATTACACTTTTCTGTGTAATGCTCCCTTTATGCAGAATGTACTTTTAATGATGTTATAACAGTAATGTGTGCCCCTCATGTCTGTTTATGCACACCCAATGTGAGAAAAATCAAGGAACTTCCTCACTTAGATGAGCAAACCGTGTGTATATGTTGACCAGCTTTACAAAAACAAATCAGGCTTTGCTACACGTTATGATCTGTTGCCCGGATCATATTCCTTCTGTAACGACTTGGTTGCATGGTTGTGCGAAGGTCGTTCTCCCAAGATGCAGACGGAAAACTGCGGACTGAGCGTGCAGGTAGGAAATTATTTATTTGTGTAAATCATGCAGGAAAAAAACAGGAAAAAACTAAAAGGTGCCGATAGCACGGGAGGCAAAGCTAAGGAGGCTAGCGCGGGAGCTAGCATATAAACAGGAATAAAAAAACTATAATCGTTGTGAGCTGTTGCGTGATGCAAACAAAGAAGCCGGACTGATTGTGGAAAGAAACGGGAATAAATAACTCTCTGATTAGTGCCCAGGAGCAGGTGAGCTTCCCGAACACTAATCAGTGGCAGGTGAAACTAATCTGCAGTCATGGCAACTGAAACACAAACCCAGGAGTGCAAAAAACAGAACTGAGTAGTCAAAACTAACAGAACCAAACATGATCCGGTTAACGGATCATAAGAACACAACTTTAAAAAAATCCAACAGCTCTACCTAGTAAGGGTGTAGAATTGTTTTTATTTTTGAATGAATCGCGATTCTTATTTGTTAAGATTGTTAATTCATTAAAAAAAATAATCGATTTTTCAAATTGATGTATTCATTTTTTATTCTGTACTGTCCAGCCATTCAGGCAAATCATATTTTTGATGTCGATGCCCATATTTGTGCACAGATTTACTTTAAAAAAAGAGAGGTGTGGGATGCTTCTCTTCTTGCCTTATTTGTGTTTGACTTTATCAAATGTTTGGGTAGAATTTTATAAAACAAAAATAGTTTTAATGTAATATAATGTAATATAAAAACTCAGAGATGTGTATCTCTTATCATATAATCATAGAAGTGGCACCTAAGGTTTTTGAAAAAAGTATTGATTTCGAATCGAAAATTGTTTTCAATAGAAAATTGATTCTGAATTGAATTGCTACCCCCAAGAATGGAATGGAATCGAATCGTGTGGTGCCCTAAGAATCACAGCCCTACTGCCTACTATCGGTCAGCTAGCTACAGATGTGCGAGGTGTAAGGTTCATTGTTTAGTTTTTTATTCAGTGAATAGGCTAACTTAGCATTACAAAATTGCAATGTTAGCATTTTAGCTCACATGGCTGTTCCACTCTTAACGGAATGCTGTTGTGTCTGATATATAAAGCATATCATTGTTCGCTCATTTTTAGTCCTAGAGTCTACTGACCTAACAGAAATATAAGTCATTAATGTCGCCATCATGCAGGCCTCATGTTATTTCTCCAAGGCGGTTTTTCACACCAATTTCATAGCCTACTGTTTTCCTGGCACAGCAAAATGGAAGTGTGACAATTACTGCATGACACATCTTTTCTCAGGTTCCACACGACCACAGATGTCACTGATTGAGTGGCGACTAGTGTGTGTGTGTGAGAGAGTGTGTGTGTTACCTGGCGTGCCAGGTTGTGTCATTTGGAAACAGTAAATCCAATGAGGGCCATATGTCTTAATCAGGGGGAGGCTGAGCTGCAAAAACCCTAACCTGTGGTCAAGCACTGGGGCCCAACTGCCACAGCATATGGGGAGGACTGAAAGTGCGGCTTTTGAAAGAAACAACAATCACAAGTCGACTTGATGATTTGTTTTGAAGGGGAATTGCACTTTTTGGGGGAATTTTGCCTATTGTTCACAATCATTATGAAAGACATGAAACAGATTTTTTTTAAATGCTTTCCAAATAGTAAATAATGGCGATCAAAAGTCTGCTTACAATGGAGCCTAAGGGATTTGCTCTATTGTGCCTAAAAAGTGCTTAAAAAAACATCGAAACACCTCCATTAAGATTTTGTATACACAATGTAGTAACAGGCACATTTATAATAGTATTTAAAATGTACGTATTTTGCTCATTTTAAGCATATGCATCACAACGTTTGCCTTGTTTACCCTTCATCACAGATTATTACTCACTGCAGACTTTATGAGAGCCAACAAACATAATAAAACATCACTTACTGTACCATGCCAGCTGCCCTTAGGATGCCGACTGCAGGGATGTGTATACAGTATATTCCCAGTTAGATAAAGAATGACTCATAATCCTCGTGAAGAAAAGGGGGGTGGAACCAAGCGTCTTTTTGTGTCGTTTTCACCATTTCCGGTTCTAAATTGGCTGTCAAAGTGTACCAACTTGTCGGAATACGTCCTCATCCTTCTACTATCCATGTAAGAGGCATGATTTATGATATAGAACAGGGGTCCATCCATCCATCCATTTTCTACCGCTTGTCTCTTTTGGGGTCGCGGGGGTTGCTGGAGCTTATCTCAGCTGCATGTCAACCTAATTTTAGCTCAGGGGCCACATGGAGGGAAATCTGTGCACACGCGGGCAGGACTATTAAAATCATGGCATTAAAACTAAAAAATAAAGACAACTTCGGATTTTTTTGTTTTTCTTACTTTGGCCAAAAAATCTTAAAATATTACAATAAAAATATAGAAAATACTGGCAGCGGTAAAGTTTAGATCCATTAAGGAAAGAAGAAAGTGAATGAATGTTTATAACTGAATACATTTACATATGCATAAAAATCTGTTTTCTTTTGTATTATTTTTTTTTAATGAATTAAGTAACGTTTAAGACGACCTTTTTCCAAAACACAATATAGAATGTCAGATATAACAGGACAATGCATACATTCATCATTTGCTTTCAAAAAAGTGGGACCCCAAAAATGTATGTGGTCCCTGGGACCACTTTTGAAAATTCCTAGCGCCAACACAGATGGAGTATTGGTGCGTGCAAAACAGCAGCAGGTGGCTGCGGCCTGCAGGCTGGTTCTAATACTAATCAAATACCATCCCGGGGGTCATAGATCATTCATTCGCGGGCCGGATTTGGCCCGCAGACCTTGACACCACTGATCTAGAACAAAGTTTGACGAACAAAGGAAACGAGGAAGCAGCTGATAAGTCGATCATGGGCACACAAGCTTGTGATTACAGCGCTACTTTTGCATTATCGCTTATAATAACAATATCACCAATACTTGGTTAATAATGAAGTCATGAAATTGATGGCACTTTTTGGATGTTTTTTTATTGTGTTTTATTGGCAGAATGAGGACCTCTCATTGGCTCTCCTGTAAGCAGACTTTGATGTACGTTTATTTACGAGTTATAAAACAATAAAAAAAAAAATTAAAAATCCATCCGTCATGTCATTTATAATGATTGATAACGATAGGCAACATTCCAAAAAAAGTGCAGTTCCCCTTTTAAAAGGAATTAAAAAACTGAAAAAAGAAGTAGAAGAATAACAAGAGTTATGTGAAAGAAACAGACTTGTATTAAAAAAAGTCAGAAGTTGTTATTATTGTTATCCGTGCACTATTTTTCTCCAACTTTGATCACACTTTTGAGGCTTTTAACGTGCACAAAAACGCACAAATCTTTGCAAGCTCGTCCGGTCTGGTGAAAATGTTCTATTTTGGTGGTGGCGAACATGAAATTTCAAAATCGACTCTCTGGCGCCCCCTTGAAAACTTGATAAACTTAGCCCCTGCCACCAAATTCACGTATTGTCACGAAAATCACTGGAGATGTCAATCACGACGAAACACACGCAAAATTCTCGAAAACCCTTATCTGGGAAAATAACAGGCCTTTAACAAACTTTCCTAGGGACTTTGACCAATGAGTTGGGGTTAAAATGACAGATAGGACGGGGGCGTGGCATAGCGCCAAACTTTGATCTGATAGTCTGCCACAAAATGTTCATCATTTACAGTATAACTCGTCTCCACAAATTTAGAGCTTGATCAGAATTGGTTCAAATGGAGTGACATCCTAAAGTGCTGACTCGGTCAGTACTTATTTGTATCCATTGGTAGTGGGCGGAGCCTGGTGTAAAAAACTGCTCCTCGCCATCAACCATTAACATGTTGCACTCAAGATGATCAGATCTCCTTCCAAACTGATATAAAGCTTTAAGGTCGGGGTATGATCGCGACCACACGTTGATATCGACACCAATATCGCCCCCCTGGAGTGGAAAATTATTTCCTTCCACATGCTCCGATCTTTATGAGATTTTTGATGGTGGGTCGGGGCATTAGGTACGACACAACTGCATAGCTTCTGTGGTACCAATATAGCACTCTTGTGGTGGAAAATGATAACAGTCATAACGTCCTTCCACATGCTCCACTCTGGAATGTTTAATGGTGGGTTGGGCATTGGGAAGGACGTGACTATGTATGCATTATGCGTGCTCGCCGACTTACCTCTGAGGTGCAAGGAGGGCGAAGGCCCTCTCTATGCTGCTCGCAGCTTTAATTACACTTGTATTAGAGTTAGAGTTAGAGTTAGAGTTAGAGTTAGAGTTTATTTCGAACATGCAAGCATACAACATGATACATCACAATTTCCAGTTTCTCTTTTCAACATGTTCGAAAAGGAGTAGGAAGAAGCAGAGCTTATTTAATCCTACCCCTTTTCTTTACATAACAGTTGCTGAAACTGTTTTGTTCACTTCCTGTTCTCAATTTATTCACAATAAACTCCATAGGTAATCACAATAAAAATAAATAAATAAATAATAGTAAGAATTTAATAATAATAATTGGTGAAGTAAGTCATATTTCATATGATGAGATAAGTAAGATTACTTTAAGAATGAATGAATGGATGGATGAAATAAATTGAGAATGTTTGTCATGGTTCTTCTTCTTTGTACTTTGTAAACATTTTAAGTTTGAAGAGTTTCTTGAAGTGGATCATATTAGTACATTGTTTGATTGCTTTGCTTAATCCATTCCATAATTGAATTCCACATATTGATATACTGAAGGTCTTAAGTGTTGTACGTGCGTACAAATGTTTTAAATTAAATTTTTCTCTAAGATTATATTTCTCCTCTTTTGTTGAGAAGAATTGTTGTATATTCTTGGGTAGCAGGTTATAGTTTGCTTTGTGCATAATTTTAGCTGTTTGCAAATTCACTATGTTGTGGAATTTCAGTATCTTTGATTCAATAAATAAAGGATTTGTATGTTCTCTATATCCAACATTATGTATTATTCTAACTGATCTTTTTTGTAACACCGTTAAGGAATGAAGTGTACTTTTGTAATTATTTCCCCATATTTCTACACAGTAGCTCAGATATGGTAACACTAGTGAGCAGTAGAGAATATGAAGTGATTTTTTGTCTAGAACATGTTTTGCTTTATTCATTATTGACGTGTTTCTTGCTACTTTATGTTGTATATTTTTTACATGAGATTTCCAGTTCAATTTATCATCAATCATTATACCTAGAAATGTGGTTTCATTTACTCTTTCAATTTCTATTCCGTCTATTTGTATTTGTGTTTGACTTTCTCTACTACTATTACCAAATAGCATTATTTTAGTTTTACTGAGATTCAACGATAATCTATTTTTGTCAAACCATCTTTTTAATTTGTTAATTTCTTCTGTTATTATTTGTATTATCTCCTGTGTGTTCTCTCCTGAACAAAACGCTGTTGTATCATCCGCAAATAATACTAACTTTAAATCTTTTGTAACTTTACAAATGTCATTTATATAGAGATTGAATAATTTAGGTCCTAAAATTGATCCCTGAGGTACACCACAGGATATATTTAGCGTTGTAGACGTGTGTTCGCCTAGCTTCACGTATTGTTTCCTGTTCGTTAGATAACTTCTTATCAAGTTTAAGACTAACCCTCTGATACCATATCGTTCTAGTTTTTTGATTAAAATATTGTAATTAATTGTGTCAAATGCTTTAGTTAGATCCATAAAAACTGCTGCTGCACATTTTTTACTGTCTATTGCATTGGTAATTTCTTCTGTAATTTCAATTAAAGCCATTGAAGTTGAAACATTAGCTCTGTATCCATATTGGTTCTCTTTGAGTATTCTATTTTTATTTATGAAACTCTCTAATCTGTTATTAAACAGTTTTTCAATGATTTTAGAAAATTGTGGAAGTAAAGAAACAGGTCTATAATTTGTAAATTGATGTTTATCTCCAGTCTTATAAATTGGTGCAACTTTAGCTATTTTAATTTTGTTTGGGAATGTACCTGTTTGAAATGATAGGTTACTAATATACATTAATGGTCCTGAGATCTCTTCTATAACCTTTTTTATCGTTTCCATATCAATTCCATTACAATCAGTTGAAGTCTTGGATTTACATTTTTTAACGATTGTAACTATTTCCTCCTGTGTCACATTACTGAGGAACATGGAGTTGGGATTTCGCTCTATGGTATCATTATAGTCCTCGATTGAAACTGGGTCTGGAATCATTTCTTCCAATTTTGGTCCAATATTTACAAAATAATTTTTGAAGCTTTCTACTACTTCCTTTATGTTGTCATTTTTTTTATTTCCGTCTAAAAAGTATTGAGGGTAGTCCCTCTTTGTGCCATTTTTAATAATGCTATTGAGGATGCCCCATGTTGCTCTCAAATTATTTTTGTTCCTGTCCAATAATTCCCTGTAATATTATTTTCTACATGATCGTAGTATGTCTGTTAACTTGTTTTTATACTTGTTGTACTTAATTTCTGCCTCTATAGTTCTTTGTGCTATAAATTCTCTATATAGTGTATTCTTCTTCTTACAAGCATTTTTTAATCATTTTGTCATCCATGGTTGATTATTCTTTCTCTGTTTATTACTGAGTTGTATCCATGGACAATGTTTGTCATAAAGTATTATGAACTTGTTTAAGAAATGTTCATATGCTTCATCAACCTCCTTTTCATTGTACACATTGTCCCAATCTTGCTTTTGTAGCTCAATTTTGAAAGCAGTCATCCTCTTCTCCGTGCACAGTCTTCGAAATGTCCTTTTGTCTTCCATGTTCTTCTTGTAGTGTCCATCATGTATTGTAAAAACTGGCAGATAATCACTAACGTCGGTTATAAGTAGACCACTTGTAGTGTTATTGTCAAACTCATTGGTAAAAATATTATCAATAAGCGTGGCTGTGCTGTGATTCTGCTTGGCTTTGTGATTTTTGGATATAAACTGATGCTGTACATTGTATCAATGAAGTCATCAATAGACTTTTGCTTGTTAGGGTTCAATAAGTCAATATTAAAGTCACCACATAAGAACATTATTCTTTGACCAGTATCCATGTAAGTAGCCTTGATCCATTCTTCAAATGTTTCTATACTTGACTTAGGTGATCTATATATACAACTGATGAAAATGTTTTTGCTTTTTTCCTGACATATTTCAATGGTTATACATTCTAAGATATTATCTATAGCAAATGACATGTTTTTTACCACTTTGTAGTTCAGGTTCTTCATCACGTACACAGCTACTCCTCCT
This sequence comes from Entelurus aequoreus, assembly GCF_033978785.1. Lineage (NCBI taxonomy): Eukaryota > Metazoa > Chordata > Actinopteri > Syngnathiformes > Syngnathidae > Entelurus > Entelurus aequoreus. The sequence continues at coordinate 67,541,583 of NC_084735.1, read as the reverse complement.
TCATTGTTGTTGGTTCTGTTGATGTAGTTTAGTTCATAACCTTCCAGATTAAAATCTATTCCTTTTTTGATCATCAATCCATGTTTCTGTGACAGCAATCACTTTGAATGGTTCGTTGATGTGTTCCAAAAAGTTCTTAATGTTGTTGTAATTTGCATACAAGCTTCTGCTATTAAAATGAATAATTGACAATGTGTTATCGCATGTAATGTTGCTATTATATTTATCATCTGTATAATAAAAACAATTATTACTGATGTGGGAGAAAACATTTGTATCTGGATCTATATCATTTTCCAAATCCTGGTTTTTGTAATCTTTGTTGCAGAAATTTTTTAGTTCCATATTTTCTTGTTCAACAATCTTTGATGTTGTTTCAATAATCTCTATAAGTGTAGGTGGATGCAATCCTGAATGTAGGTCCTCTTGTTTAGTCGTCCCTTGGAACATAGTAGTGTCGATGCTGGGTGTTTGTTTTCTGTCAGAGTCCATTATCATCGTTGTTGTGGTAGCTGTGTAAACTTTAAAAATTGTCCAGGTCCTTGATGTCATGGACAACAATTACTCTTGCTTCTGGACCTCCATTCAGCTTGATGTAGATTTTACAGTTGGTGCTCCAAGTTCCCTGGATTTTTCCCTGCTTTCTCAAGTCGCGTGCTTTCTTGGCGATTCCAGCATTACGTTTTGTGAGATGCTCATTCATGTACACATTTGTTCCCTTCAGCTTCTTTCCCTGTCTCAGCAGTGCCATTTTAGATTTTCTGTTTACGAGTTTCACGAGCACGACTGGAGTGGCGTTGTTGTTTCTTCCGTTCAGTGGGATGCATGTTTCGATGGTATTAATGTCAATTTCAATTTCCTTTGATTGCAGAAAGTTGACCACTTGCTGTTCTGCTGAGACCATATCCATTTCATCAGGTTCACCTTCATTATTCACAGCTTTCGCATAGAATCTTGGTTTAATTCGGTGCCCTGTCACGATGATATCATTCATTCGTTTGTCCTGATCCATTTCATCTATGGTATTCCTCAACATGTTGTTGTCTTCTTGAAGGGTCTTCATTTGTTTGCCCATTTCAGTGGCTTCATTATTTCTTCTGTTGTTCTGAGATTGCAGATTTTCTATATTTTCCTGCAGACTTTTCACATCTTGTTTGTGTTCTGTTGTTACTTTTCTCAGATATTCTTTCAATTCTTTCATTTCTTCTTTCATTTCTTTCATTTCTTTCATTTCTTTTTTCATTTCTTTCATTTCTTTCATTTCTTTTTTCATTTATTTCATTTCTTCTTTCATTTCTTCAAGTTTTTGTAGTATCACTTCTTGATTCCCATCATGTCCTGTGTCCAACCTCAAATCTTGTTCCCAGTTGTGTTCTGTATCAGCTGACCCCGAAGGTTTCGGGATTTCAATCTTTCCTTTACCTTTTCGCATCGCGGCAGTCACTGACGTCAATGCCTCTTGCTTGTGTCTTAACGGCAGTTGCTTCTTTAGCGACTTGCGGCACTTTAACTTGTTTTTTCCAACAATTTTGTATCTTGCGCCGTTCAGAGATCAATTTGAGGTGTCAGCCTGTCAACTTATATCACTCTGCGACGTCGGGATCACTTTAAAACAGCTGTAAACTCGCCGTAGCTTTTGGTTGCTAGGCAACCGCTTTGAACTGCGGAAAGCCGCCTTTGGCTTGAGGCTAACGGCTCTCCCAACTCGCCTTCTTTCAGCGTATTAGTGCCTCTCAACTGACCAAAATCAGATTGAAGATGCCAGGGTACTCTCCTGTGGCTGTGATCGCAAATCAGTGGTCAAAATCTTCAGATTTAACAAAAAACTCCGGTAGCAAGAGCGGAGCCTTTCTCTTTTGCGTCCTTTCTCATTGACAGGAAGTGTCAATGAGAAAGGACGTTAATAATGTTAAAATGTTACCCATAACATTGCCTGCTGGCAGCAGCCTACCTTTGGAACAGATTATTTACACTTTCATACCGTTATTTCATATTGTTGTTTACCAATAAATAGTGTGTGTTTTCCATTTTTTTAGATTTATCAAAACAAATTAAAATAAATAAACTAAAATATTTCATTTCCAGAAAGCTGAAGAACCAATGTGCTGACATTTGATTTTTGTCTATTTATTTTACCGGGGCACACTGCTGTTTTTCAAAGGATATTTTAGCAAAAAAATGTGTAAAAGAAAGCACTCCAGTGTTTATTTATTTATTTGGATTAGGACAATGCATATTCATCAACGTAGAGCAACGATGTAAATATGCCGGAGTTAGCACAATAACAGCCTGTTGAGTGGCTCAGAGTGTCCGCCCTGAGATCGGTAGGTCGTGAGTTCAAACCCCGGCCGAGTCATACCAAAAACTATAAAAATGGGACCAATTACCTCCCTGCTTGGCACTCAGCATCAAGGGTTGGAATTGGGGGTTAAATCACCGAAATGATTCCCGGGCGTGGCCACCTCTTCCGCTCACTGCTCCCCTCACCTCCCAGGGGGTGAACAAGGGGATGGGTCAAATGCAGAGGGTAATTTCACCACACCTTGTGTGTGTGTGTGACAATCATTGGTACTTGAACTTTTTTAAACTTTTTAATAGGCTAATTTTCATCCATTGTCCTAAGGCAGGTTAAAACAGTAAACATTCAACAGGTTGTGATACAAAATAATACATAAATCACAAGACATTACACATTACAAGCATACCATAAGCACAGACCATGGACAAAAAAATAAAAACAACAAACAAAAAAAAAAGTGAATATTTTAATTGTGGGTGCATGTCTGATTACTTTCCAACCACTGTTTCAGTGCAGTTTGGAATGCTAAATAGGTGTCGCAGTTTCTGACATGGGCTGACAGCCTGTTCCATGACTGTATGCCTTTGATAGACCCCACCATTTGGCCAAATTTAGTCCTGCGCCTTTGTACATTGCAGTCCCCTCTGGCCACTGCTCTGGTGTTTACTTGACTGCTAATTTTTAATTAATAAAATCTATCAAGGGAGGGGGAGCAAGTTTATTTAGAACTCTAAAGATGAGGCAAGCATCCATGAATATCTGATAATTATCTAAATCCAAAATGTGTTTATGAACCTGCTGCAAAAATGTGAGTTGCTCACAAGATTTTTGAACTGAACTCGCGGGCCACCAGTTAAGTAACCCACATGATGAAAAAAAGAGGACCTAAAATGGAACCTTGAGGAACACTACTAGTATAACTAAGATAAGTTGAACAAATGACTAGTGACTGCATCTGAGGTAAACAAGCTAAAGCAACAACTTAGTTACATGAATCACATTCTTTACAAAAGAGAGGACTTACAGTTAGGGATGATATTTGATAAGAAATTATCGAGTTTGAGCCCATTATCGAATCCTCTTATCAAACCGATTCCCTATTGATTCTCTTATCGAATCCAGATAGGTTGTTGTATATGGTTTAACAAAAGCTCACTTTTATTTTATAAGAAAAAAATAAAAATAAAAATAAATATTGACTGTTGTTACCCGCCTAAAAAAATAAAATAAAATAAACAAATATTGACTTGTTAGCCATGGTATGGTATTTTATTTTTATTTGCCATAAAAAAATACAATCATGTGTGCTTACGGACTGTATCCCTGCAGACTGTATTGATATATATTAATATATAATGTAGGAACCATAAATATTAATAACAGAAAGAAACAACCCTTTTGTGCGAATGAGTGTGACCGGCAACAGTTAACGTTAGTTACTCACCAGCACTATCACTGGAATTGGCGCTGCAGGTTGAAGAGGGGCGCGCTTCGTCGCTGCTTCTCCTCGACACCTTTCTCTAACCTTCAGGTTATGTGCAGCCTGAACATGTTTCAACATGCTTGTTTTACTTCCCCCCTTACATGAGAGCGAAGCCTGGCAATAATTGCAGATAGCCGTTTCCTTGTCGTATTTTTTTGTAAAATGAAGCCATGCCTTGAGGCGTTTTTTCCGGTCCATTGTTGTTGCTGCTTCTGTATCTGCTGTCTAATGACTGAGCTACGTAATTTCCTGGGACGTGCCACAGGGCATTTCCTAGTAAAAAAAAAGGTATTCGTTCACAGGGATTCGAATAAAGAACCAACTCTTTTTCTTTACTATAGTGGCCTCGATAACGGGACACGGTTCTCAAAAAGGGATTCGAGTCCATGGAATCAGTTCTTTTCTTATCGAACAACCGGGAGAACCGGTTTCGAACATCATCCCTACTTATAACGGGGTTTCTTGAAGAAAACCTCAGTTAAGAAAAAGGCAAGTTTGGACCACAGTGTTCAATGTTAGCGAGCAAGGTTACAAATGCCAGTGGAAAAATCTGCTCATGTGTCTATGAAGGTTCTCATACATCCAGGTCATTATCATCTCAGGGCATTCAATCGATCGCAACCGTCTTGGAAGATGTTTCGCCGCTCAACCGAGTAGGCTTCATCGACTAGTCGACTAGATCTGACCAATCTAAGTCTATGAGCACGGACTGATGGAGCCTACTCGGATGAGCGGCGAAACGTTCCAAGATCTGCGAACGTGTTTACAGTGGTCCTAGTTCCTCTATACAACAGGAACACTCTAGTTTTTAGGAATTTGCCGCAAAAATGTTTGTCGACCAAGTTTTGAACCTGGACTCTGGCCGGTATGGTGTCATTCCTGGGTCGGATTTGGCCCCAGGGCCACCAGTTGAATTGCCCTGTCTTAGAGGCTCCTGTATCTACAGGTCACTGGTGTGTCTGTGTGCGTGAGTGACAGGAAGACAATCTTTGGGGAGAAGTTATTTGGTGCGACCCTGACGATATTGCAAGACCGGGCATCTTTTTCAGACTGTTTGCTAGGAAATAACACATCCAGGTCAAATCCTGTATTAGTAAGTTGACTTTTGCTCTCGACTGCAGGGAAATCAAATATAGGATGTGTGTTATGATCCGTTGCCCGGATCATAGTTTGTTTACGTTTTATGTCACTTGTTGGCTTAGTTCTGTTTCAGCACTCCTGTTTTGTGTCTTCTTGGTTGCCATGGTTATTTATTGTTTTCACCCGCCTCTGATTAGTGTTCGGGACGCTCACCTGTTCCCGGGCACTAATTAGAGAGCTATTTAGTCCTGCCTTTTCGCCACACTCAGCCTGGTGCTTTTATTTGCTGTATGCAACTGTCACGTTGGTTCCCTGTGTTTTTCTCGCGCTAAGTTCGGTTTTAGTGTTCCTTGTGAGCTATCATGTTAGCTTCCCGCGTGTTAGGCACGCTTGTTTTGTTTGTTTTGTATTGTTTTCCATGATTTATGTGAATGATCATTCTCCTATACCTGCACGCTGTCTCTGGAGTTCCTGCTGCATCTGTTGGGAGAACAATCCGTGCATCACCCTGCGTTCCCCACGTTACGATGTGAAAACGGGGGGAACGGTGTGGCGCAGTTGGGAGAGTGGCCGTGCCAGCAACCTGAGGGTTCCTGGTTCAATTCCCACCTTCTACCAAGCTTGTCACGTCCGTTGTGTCCTTGAGCAAGACGCTTCACCTTTGCTTTTGATGGGTCGTGGTTAGGGCCTTGCATGGCAGCTCCCACCATCAGTGTGTGAATGTGTGTGTGAATGGGTGAATGTGGAAATAGTGTCAAAGCGCTTTGAGCACCTTGAAGGTAGAAATGCGCAATACAAGTATAACCCATAAAATAAAAGACCACATGTATGTGGAGTTCTGTTGAACTTGTGTCCAGAAAATGAAGTGTCCCATTCAGATCATTCATAATTGGTACCATGCTGTGCTGCTGTAATAGAGTGCATAATCAAGATACCTCACCCTGGCTGTAATAGTTTTGGGTAAATAGATAGGCTCCATGCCAATATGATCCCCCATATGTGTGTGTATGTGAAGCCGAATGGGAAGAATGGCTATTCCACTAGATTGGGGCACCATTCAGATTGTACGGAATTGTGTAGAGGTAATAAATATTTTGTTGTATTACTGGTATTATTGCCTTTTACCCAGCATGAACTCCTTGCGAGGCGGTTTTCATTGTGGACCACACATGCAGGAAGAATAGCAAGTAATCCATATAAATTCGAAGCAAGGTTAAAGGTGGTTAAAAGTGCGTGTTGAGCCTCCAAAATGCGTGTTGTTTGCCTTGTACTGTAGCCGGCAACATACATCAGAGGTGCATGCGGTTTCCTCTACTTTATTGCTTCTGTCTAATCAGTGTCACAAAACATAAAAGCGCCATGTCAGTCGATCCATGACAGAAACTTTTCTTCCCTCGGTGAAGGAGAGCAACACACAGCCCTCATTCACGTATGACAAAGCCTGTCAAAAAAAGCCACTTTTTTTCCCCCCCGTTGACCGACACCTGCATTTTTTTTCCCCTTTTATTTCGGCAAGCAAGGTTTTCATCCATATGCATCACTCTCAAGGCATTAAAACATGACTCTGGTGTGGGTCTCCTGTGCAACGGCATGTGGGTGAAGCTGCTTCATGTGGGAAAAGTCGAATAAATAGAACGTGTGGATGAACCCTCGAGAGACCATCTATCACTCCTAGCTACCAAATCTATCTGCATTTGGAGCAAATAATGTTTTATTCTGGGGTGAACACACGTGGGTGTTACTCTGACTCATTTCAATGTAAAAATCAGGGCATTAGGCTTTCACTGCAGGCCTATAGGTGGCAGTAATGTATTACAAAGTCAGATTTTGCGACGTAGCAATTGCGCTAATCCCTGGGAATTATGCGCGGCTTCGCAACTTCATCCAATACCTCCAACTTTTCTGCATATTTTGGCCAATCAGCATAATTTTCGCCAATCAAATTCAAAGTGTCTTGATCTCACATGACAGTTTAGACCAGGGGTTCCCAAACTACGGCCCGCGGGCTATCAAAATCCGGCCCGCGGGAAGTCCCAAGTTTTAATAAATATATATATATATATATATATATATATATATATATATATATATATATATATATATATATATATATATATATATATATATATATATATATATATATATATATATATATATATATATATATATATATATAAAACTTGGGAAGTCCCAAGTTTTAATAAATATATATATATATATATATATATATATATATATATATATATATATATATATATATATATATATATATATATATATATATATATATATATATATATATATATATTTATTTATTAAAACTTGGGACTCCCCGTGGGCCGGATTTTGATAGCCCGCGGGCCGTAGTTTGGGAACCCCTGGTTTAATAAATATATATATATATATATATATATATATATATATATATTAAAACTTGGGAACAACTAGTGAAATCAAACCTAAACAAGCTATGATCCGGGCAATGGATCATGACAACATCAATAACAAAAAAAGCCTGCGAAAGTGCCACAAACTGCAAGCTTTTTTTTCTTTGATCACAGCGCCATCTGTTGGGTCAGTTCCCCACTTGGCCTAGGTGTAAGACTGTAACGACAAACAATAATAATACTAATAACACAAATATAATCAATATTGATAAGTTCCATTAAGCATTTTTGAAGACAGTGTACAAAGAATCACATGAAAATAAAAAGAGCAATCAAAAAATGGCGGAGTGACGAGTGCTTCCTCGGAAAACATTTGAATTGCATCTAAATCAAATCAAATCAACTTTATTTATAAAGCACATTTAAAATTTACCACAGGGGTAGCCAATGTGTTGTACAATGGGCAGGTTAAAAGATAACACAAGAGAAACGAGCAAGCACAACACAACCCAAGCAGAGAACCATAAAAAAAATAAAAAATAAAACATAAAAACAGGTTCACAGCAGGTGCTTTGTGGGACGCCATAGCAGGATGGAGATTACTCAGTGTTAGAAGCCATGGAATAAAAGTAGGTTCAAAAGGTGACTTTCCCCTGAGATTAAAACTGACCGAGCTACATGTAGCTGCGGAGGCGAGAATGTGTTCTTTGATGGACATGTTGTGTACATGCTGTACACACGGGTCTTACTGCTGACACTCTGAGCAGACAGACATCAAAGTGTGAAAGAACACCATTGAGACTGCACTACTGTTCCATCAACCGCCTCCTCTTCCCCTCGGAGTGCAACTACTGTACTCTCTCCATATTAACTCAGGATAATCCGCCGCTTCATTGGTCCTGACACAAAAAAAATACAAAATCGACTTGCCTGTCAAAGCCTGCGGGTGTCAGCACAACAAACATAATGGTGCACTTACTCAATATCACTGCTTGAGATGTACAATGTGTCCGGTGTGATCAGCCATTAATAAATCTGTCAGAAATATTCTTCTAAGACCACGGCCATAATCACCATTTGTTGCACCATTGATATTGTGTCACAAGTTCCATTATCACTGCTGGTCACTTTAATTGACGATTGTATGCCTTGTACTGTAGAGTGGGCCTTGGGAACCACAATGGACAAGCTATGTGGGCTATTCCACCAAATTGGTGCCATTTACATTCCCAAGAAATTAAAAATATGCACAATTTTGGAATGTTGTCTATCATTCCCAATCATTATGAAAAACATGACGACGGGTGTATTTTTTTTTTTATGCATTCTAACTCGTAAATAAATTGATTATTTCCTCTTTTGCCAAAGGGAGATCCCCTAGTCCACCCATAAAACCCCATAAATAAAAGCTCCAACAATACCTATTTACATTTCGAGACTTGAATATTAATATGAATATTACTGATATTTTTAATATAAGCGCCTAAACTGACAAACTATTTAGAGTATATACACCAGCTTGTGTTGCCAATGTTGCCAATATCGAACGGTGAGCAGATTCCTCGTTTCCCTGCCCGTGGAAGTTTATTGTAGATCATAAACCATGCCTCTCACCTGGATAGTAGAAGGATGAGGACGTATTTCGACAAGTTGGTACACTTTGAAAGGGATTTTACACCAGGAAATGGCGAGAACCACACAAAGGCGCTTGGCTCCACCTCCCTTTTCTTCGCGGGGATTATGAGTCATTCTTCACTCAAATGTGAATATATGAACATTTTAGCGGTCGGCATCCTACTGACAGCAGACATTGCACAGTAAGAGATGTTTTATTATGATTGTTGGCTCTCATGAAGTCTGCAGTGAGTAACAAATTAAACGTCGTAATGTATGTATTACTAATTGCTTAAAAAGAGCAAAATACAGAAATATTAAATGGTATTATAAATTTGCTCGTTATTAAATGACATATATACTTCCGTCATGTACATTAAACCTTAATGAAGGTGTTTAGATGTTTTAAGGGCTTTATAGGCAGAACAGTACGGTTCCCATAGGCATCTTTGTAACTGGACTTTTGATCGCATATTGAAACATTAACTATTTAGACCAGGGGTGTCAAACTAATTTTAGATCAGGGGCCACATGGAGAAAAATCTACTCCCAAGTGGGCCGCACTGGTAAAATCTCGGCATGATAACTTAAAAATAAAGACAACTTCAGATTGTTTTCCTTGTTTAAAAATAAAACAGGCACATTCTGAAAATGTACAAATCATAATGTTGTTGTTTTTTTTTACACTTACATGTTGCGGTTAATAGTATTCTATATTTGTCGTTATTTATACTTTCTGAATACATTATGTGATAATGTTCATCAGTCAACTCATTGGTGTTCATTTTTAATCTATGGAGATAAAAAAAATAATATCAAAATCAAATTACAGTCTGTTATTTATGTAGTTTGCTCATTTTCCTCGACTGATGTACTAACATGTGGTTTATTTTGTACATATGTAGCATAATCTACAAAGATACAAAGAATTGCTATTGCGACATCTAGTGGACACATTTAGAACAGCAGTTTATTTTATTTAAAAAATTCGGCTCATATTTATACTTAGCAAACTCATCCCGCGGGCCGAATAAAAACCTGTGCCCGCGGGTCGTACGTTTGACACATCTGATTTAGACAGTCACTTGTATTCATTAACAAATTTAACAAAAGACAGTCCCTGTAACACGGCATACAGGAGCCTACCAAATAAGTAATTGAGGACGATCTTTGTCCTTCTCCTCCTCCTGTGGCAATATGGCCTTTCGGGGCTCGTTAGTGGTGGTGGTTTTCCGTGTCGATCATCTTAGGCTTTGGGGCTGCGTCTTGTGCATTGTGTCGTTTCTTCTTCATGACGATTGTTAGTCCATTACGCGCTAAATAACTGACTGAATGAGTGTGTTTGATTTAATGTGTAAAATCCCATTCATATAAACAAAAATTCAACTAACAAAAGGTTCACTGACTCGGTGGCTATTTTTAAACACTGGGAATGATTCTCAGAAAACTGATCCTGTATCAGTCATTCCATCTAATCTCTGCATATTTCCAGATGTCCTGACACACTTTCCCCGAGCTCATGTTGCGTTGTTTGATTACGAGCATAATTGCACCGATTGCGGTGATGACGCTAATGATAATAAAGAGATTTGACCCGACGGTTGCCTGTCTCAAGCAAACAAGCTCAGAGTGTACTGTTACTTTCAGCTTGTGAACAAGGCTTCACAAGAGGCAATTATTTGTGTCTAACAAGCAAGCTGAGAGCTCACGTACTAACAATTAGGGTCAATTATATTGAGTAATACTTAATTAATCAATGCCGCCAATCAATTATATGTACAAATTGCTCTTGACCTTTCAGTTTAGAGGTGGGTCCGGTGAGCTTGCAAGTCTTTTGTTGGTTCCTGGTGTATTTTTCAGTTAGAAAAGTGTGATTTTGAACAAATTGCAAACGTCCCCTTTAAGTCCTGTAGGTGTCAGTTGTATTTACCCACAAAACAGTTGGAAAAAAATCAGATTTTGGGTCTGAAAATTAATAAATCTAAATCGGCAGGTGCTACCAAACGACTTATCTCCAAGCGGGTCAGAGCTTTTCTTCTTGTCACTTACACGCACACCAGTGACCTGAATTGACACAGCCGCAACACATCAGAAAAAATGTGGGAAAAAAGTGTCTGAAATGTGTTAGCAATTTGGTTATTATGCTGATTTTCAGATATTGCTGATCCATGAATCAGATTAAGCCCAAACTTTTTCCATCGGGGGCCGCATACTGAAAAAAAACAAAAAAAACTTTGATACACAGATATTACTTTTTATAGATATTGTACATTAAAGATGCTAAATCCAATTCATTGTACATCAATAGATGTTAAGTTATCTTAGCGTTTGTGTTTTAGGAGACGGTGAAAATAGCTGTTAGTGTTATATCTAATGTACTTCATTAATGATGCATATACTGTATGTTGAGGGCCAATAAAATTCTAGCTGCAGGCCGAAAACATTTGGAAAATCCTGAATTAAGCTAAGAAATTTGATGTCCTATCATTTCACTCACGTTAAGAAGATTTAAAAAAAAACAATTTTTCCAAAAGTGGGTCGAGAAAAAGAGAGGTTGTCTTATATTCACGTTTGTATGATATTCGGGAAAATACTATATATATATATATATATATATATATATATATATATATATATATATATATATATATATATATATATATATATATATATATTTCCAGTATATACGAAACCCAAAACCAGTGACGTTGGCACTTTGTGTAAATCGCAAATAAAAACAGAATACAATGATTTGTAAATCCCTTTCAACTTATATTCAATTGAATAGACTGCAAAGACAAGATATTTAATGTTCGAACTGAGTAACTTGGTGGGTTTTTTTGCACATAATCATTCACTTTAGAATTTAATGGCAGCAACACATTGAAAAAAGTTGGCACAGGGGCATTTTTACCACTGTGTTACATGGCCTTTCCTTTTAACAACACTATTTGGGAACTGAGGAGACCAACTTTTGAAGCTTTTCAGGTGGATTTATTCCCATTCTTGCTTGATGTACAGCTTAAGTTGTTCAACAGTCCGGGGTCTCCATTGTCGTATTTTACGCCTCATAATGCGCCACATATTTTCAGTGGGAGACCGATCTGGACTACCCACACTCTTTTATTACAAAGCCACGCTGTTGTAACAGGTGCAGAATGTGGCTCGGCCTTGTCTTGCTTAAATAAGCAGGGGCGTCCATGTAAAAGACGTTCCTTGGATGGCAACATATGGTGCTTCAAAACCTGTATGTACCTTTCAGCATTAATAGTGCCTTCACAGATGTTTAAGTTACCCATGCCTTGGGCAAAAACACACCCCCATACCATCACAGATGCTGGCTTTTGAACTTTGCGCCTATAACAGTCCGGATGGTTCTTTTCCTCTATGGTCCGGAGGACACGATGTCCACAGCTTCCAAAAACAATTTAAAATGTGGACTCGTCAGACCACAGAACACTTTTCCACTTTGCATCAGTCCATCTTAGATGAGCTCGGGGCCAGCGAAGCCGGCTGCATTTCTGGGTGTTGTTGATAAATGGCTTTCAGTTTGCATAGTAGAGTTTTAACTTGTATTTACAGATGTAGCAATGAACTGTAGTTACTGACAGTGGTTTTATAACATGTTCCTGAGCCCATGTGGTGATATCCTTTACACACCGGTGTCGCTTTTTGATGCAGTATCGCCAGAGGGATCGAAAGTCACGGGCATTCAATGTTGGTTTTCGGCCTTGCCGCTTATGTGCGGTGATTTCTCCAGATTCTCTGAACATTATGATGATATTACAGACCGTAGATGGTAAAATTCTTAACTTCCTTGCAATAGCTTTTTGAGAAATGTTGTTCTTAAACTGTTCTACAATTTGTTTACAAAGTGGTGACCCTCGCCCCTTCCTTGTTTGTCAATGACTAAGCATTTCATGGAAGCTGCTTTCATACCCAATCATGGCACACACCTGTCCCTTATTAGCCTGTTCACCTGTGGGATGTTCCAAATAAGTGTTTGATGAGCATTCCTCAACTTTCTCAGTCTTTTTTGCCACGTGTGCCAGCTTTTTTGTGAGGGAGACAGCGCTCACACAAGCAAAGCAAACGGGGGCAAAAATAAGACAGCTGGACAGGAAATAAAACAAAATACCAGAAACTAATAATACATATCATGAGTGATCATGACAAACGTGTTGGTGACTCAGTTTCATTCAGCCACGGTGGGGCCAAAGAAAGTTGAGCGTGTCAGAGGGTGAGAACACTATTGAATTCAAGAAACTACTAGTAGCAAAGTACGAAGATGGCGTTCGTGTATGTCGTCAAATTACATGCCAACAATAAGTTATGTGTTAGTAACTCTTCATTTATAGATTTAATTTATTTCGCAATTAGTCTCTATTAGGGATGTCCGATAATATCGGACGGCCGATAAATGCTTTGAAATGTAATATCGGAAATTATTGGTATCGGTTTCAAAATTATCGGTATCGGTTTCAAAAAGTAAGATGTATGACTTTTTAAAATGCCGCTGTGTACACGGACGTAGGGAGAAGTACAGAGCGCCAATAAACCTTAAAGGCACTGCCTTTGCGTGCCGGCCCAGTCACGTAATATCTACGAATTTTCACACACACAATTGAATGCAAGTCATACTTGGTCAACAGCCATACAGGTCACACTGAGGGTGACCGTATAAAAAACTTTAACACTGTTACAAATATGAACCCACACCAAACAAGAATGACAAACACATTTCGGGAGAACATCCGCACCGTAACAACATAAACACAACAGAACAAATACTCAGAACCCCTTGCAGCACTAACTCTTCCGGGGCGCTACAATATACACCCCCGCTCCCCCCCCCTCTCCCCCACCCCACCCGTCCCCCCAATTTCCAATCTGCTGTTTTGAGGCCTGTTAGAAAAAATAATGCACTTTGTGACTTCAATAATAATAAAAATGGCAGTGCCATGTTGGCATTTTTTTCCATAACTTGAGTTGATTTATTTTGGAAAACCTTGTTAAATTGTTTAATGCATCCAGAGGGGCATCGCAACAAAATTAGGTATAATAATGTGTTTTTTATATTTTTATATTTTGATAATTCCACGACTGTATATATCGGTATCAGTTGATATCGGAATCGGTAACCAAGAGTTGGACAATATCGAAATATTGGATATCGGCAAAAAAGCCTTTATCGGACATCTCTATTCTCTATGAAATGTGTTTTGTGTTAGCATTTGTTGAATGTAATTAGATTCACATTATTTCTTATGGGAAAAATTGCGTTTGTTTACTTACGATTCGGTTTTTGTTTGACTTTTTGGAAAGAAATACAAATGAAAACCGAGGTATCTATGTATTCAATTTAGTATCTGAGTCAATAAAGTAATTTGGGTTGTGTACGGCCTGATATATAGTTTGGTAACTAGGGATGTAGCGGTAAACAGTATAATGATAAACCAAGGTAAAATTCCAGACGGTTAGTAATACCGTTTGATTTTCAAATTATCAAACAACCCTCATTTATTACAATTTTAGGCAACACTGCTTACTTGCTGGAAACAAAGTCGCCGCATGGGCACCAGCTCGACAAAACATGGAGCAGAGTAACTACACGGACCTTGCTCCAGGAGATTTTACGTCAGAGTAAACCGAGCCAAACGCTTCGTTCCACTTTATTTCCCTCGCTTCACTTCCGTAGCGTAGAGTCTTGGCGTGCGTTCAAGAGCGCACTGCTTTTAGATGGCGACAAGTGTGGACATTATTGGAGACAGACACATTTGCCACACTAAAATTATACAGCGGAGGAGAAAAATATTTGAAGTTGCTTTTATTTCCTCTCTCTCGCTCTCACTCTCACTAACCTGCTGTGAGTGAGAGTTAATGACTTGAGGAAACAAACAGCAGGTGGTGTGTAGGGAACGTTGCCACAAGTTTATAAAGTCTTTAGTTTGTTTACTGGGATGCTCACTCGTTTTTTAATCTAACTGCCAACTTTGTTAGTGTTCCAATAACATCAATACGAGATAAAATGTTTTGTCATATCGTGGAATTAAACGTAGGCTGTGAAGTATAAACACGCTGACGTACAAATATTGTGTAGTAGATGAAAGAGGTATCACTCCTGTTTATCTTTTTTGGCCAAACTGTTGCACTGAAACACACGGTGTTGTTGGAGAAGAACAAGGCTTGTTTATTAGACTATATCTTCTTTAGCCAAACTACTTTGTGTTTTATATTGATATCAAAAGTTGGTAACACTTTAGAATGGGGAACATATTCTAAGTAACAAAGACTTAATTTAGAAGGATTTGGACACTAGGGGAACATATTCTAAGTAACAAAGACTTAAGGGTTAGGGTTAGGGTTATTGGAGTTTTGTTATGTGAGAACAGACCATATTCATTAAGTGGTATTAAAGGGAGAATCATATACAACAACTTCCATACTTAGTACTATTAAGCAATAATTATGAGGTTATTGAGGGAAGACTCTTAGTTAATGGCTTACTGGTTGTATAATAAGGCCATGCAGAATAAGCCATTAATATGTACTTAATAATGACTAATTGAGAGCCAAAATGTTACTAATTTGCATGTTAATAAGCAACTAATTAATGGTGAATATGTTCCCCATACTAAAGTGTTACCCAAAACTTAAAACACATTTTTTACATTACTTGTGGGTTTTTCATGTCTCAGACATATTACTTTAAAAAAATGTGACATAGCCTATTAATATTTCTGCTCAAACTCTGAATAGATCTGTCCCGGTACAGTATGTACATGTACATACATTTAGTACATGTCAATGTAGACAAAATGCACTCAATAAAAAACTAAAATACCCCTTTATACATCAAAATGTAAAAATAGAGATAAAGACATCATGTAATGACAAAAAGCCGACACATTGATACTATTAATGAACAAAAACACAAATATTTGTCTTTAAATATATGAATAATGTTTATCTATCGCCTTTTTATTAGACATTCTAAATTACATGATGATGTCGCGTTCACGAAAAATTGTGATTATTATTGTGGTCATAATCGTGCAGCCCTATGTATAAGACTAGATCTCATACATGAACACTATTTTTATCTATATGGACAAAAAGTGCGGTTACGTCTTAAGGCAATCAGGTGCCTACTTCCAAAATTCTTAATTTTTTTTGATTGTTTATCTCTTATATCCATAAGGTGTCATCTTGCACAATATTCAAATTTAGTTTTTTTAAATATATGTTATGATTTTGTTTCTGCCTTTATACAATGTTGCTTTCATGTGCACATTCAATTTCTACCTGAGGTACACAAAACTGTTTTTATCACAAATAATGTTTATTCGACAAAGGAAATCATTTTGAATGTGCTGTTTGAAAAAAAAAAAAAAACTTGGTTAAAGATTTCAATATAAATACTTTTTGAAAATGTTGAGCCCATTTAAAAATGCCGCTATAATTAAGTTAAAGTTAAAGTACCCATGATTGTCACACACACACACTAGGTGTGGCGAAATTATTCTCTGCATTTGACCCATCACCCTTGATCACCCCCTGGGAGGTGAGGGGAGCAGTGAGCAGCGGTGGTGGCCGCGCCCGGGAATCATTTTTGATGAGTCAACCCCCAATTCCAACCCTTGATGCTGAGTGTCAATATTGATAACCGGGATAATTTTGGTCACAATGACCGTGATAACAAATGTTCATACCATGACATCCCTACTGGTAACATGTTCGTCTCACCTCAAGCTCCACCTGCTCCTGGTGTTCCAACACCAATATATACACCACTTGAGCACAAGACCCACACAATTGCAACGCTACCGCAAACATCCTCTGGCAACGCCGCGTAGGCCGACTGTTTACACACACGCTCACACACACAGGAGCGTCCCCACCTCCAACAGCTGCGATGGGTTAGGAGTGTGATAAATTAGCGGCATCTGCAAGACTGCAAATTAATGAGAGGCATCATCTGTAAAGAATTCAGCATGGCACGTATTCATATGCTCACTGGTGCAGGCAGGAGGAGGGTGAGAGTCATAACATGCAATAAGACAGCGGTCTCCTCAGTCTACTGGAGCACATTGTAATCATTTGAATGTCTCTTGTGATCAACCTTATTTATTTCTCTGTGCGCTGTACAAACTAAGCACGCAATTCATGAATCTTCTTACAGTGTGAAACTACAACTGCATTGTCCCCACTTGGCATTGGTCAGTTTTTTTTTACCATACACAGCTTCACAGAGACATCATTTTTAGCTTTAACAATGCTTTCGAGTGCATGAGAAAGTGGAAGGGAAAATGTGCTTTCGCACACTTTGATTACAGGGTCCTTTGGAGTACTACACAATTATGCAGCAGCAGAACCAATGTTGGAAAAGGAAACTGCTCAGTCAGCAATAATAGTGGTGATGAGTTAAAGGAGCCATATGAAAGAATCTGGCCAGAAATGGTACTGCAATCACGGTCAAAGTTCTGTAGTCTCCTCCCTCTCTCCCTGACTGAGGTTGCCAGACACGCAGCCGAATCCAGCTTGATCGACTGGGCTACTCCAAGGAACTTTACACTTCCACTGGGTTAAGGTGCTGGGACCATAATAGCTGAATAGACAAGCGTTTTGTCAATAACAAATCTCTAACCAACACATTTTACACAGAAATTAGGCTATTTTCAGGAAGAAGTACGTCATGCCTGCGTACAATCTCACAACAAATGGCAATCGTGTGGTTATTGTCAGTACAATCAGAAAACAAAGACTAAAACAAACTACAACCAACGCTAGCAATGGTTATACTGGTGAAAATAAGCAGAGCATAACTAAAGAGGAGACATTTGACCAAGGTATGCCTATAGGCTACTGATTCTCAAACTGTGGTGGAAATGTTGTTAAATAAAACCTCTACCTTGTTTTTAATGAATATTAAGGCCTACTACTCTACTGTATTTTAAAGTTGGTCAGTATGGTGGTACTTGGAGAGTCATATGTTTTCTGAGGTGATATTTAGTTTAAGAACCACTGATCTATGCATCGTTATTAATGTATGTGAATTGGTCACATGTGTAAACAATTAACGCGCCAACAGGTGGCGCACTATGTTAGTTAAGATAATAATAATATACTAAACCTAAATTTACACTTTATGGATAAATAATATACAACAAATAACTAATATCCATCTCAAAAAAGCGAGTTACCCTTCAACGATTTTTACTACAGTAGATATTTTCAAGGAAGAATACTAGAAATGAAGCTTGGATATGCTTTAGAGTAGTCAATGTACAGCTGGTATAAAAAGTGTCATTCCTGTAATATTTTCTGTTGTGTTTACTTGTCTTCAGCATAAGTGATTTTTAACTGTAAAAGTTTTGGGGGAGGTTTCCTATGTGAAGGCTGAGGTAGCATTTGTAGTCTTTTCCTTACACTTTGTTGAGGCTGAATAAAGCCTAGTTTGCACATTCACGTTTGCCATTTTTGTCAGATGCTTTTCTCAGTACTTTTACATGTGTTCATTAAATAATTTTTGTTCAGCAAATGTCCCTTTTGAAATTACAGACAAAAAAGTACAATGACTTCTGTGATGTTTGGGAACAGTTGATAATAGTTATGTACATTAAAACATTTCATGAACTCAACTCACCTTAATGTGTGTTCCTAAATGTGTGTTGGACGTCTGAGATGAAGAGAGCAGTTTTGATTTTGGTTTACAGAGTAAACAACTAAAAACTAAAAGGTTTTGAGCATTGTTTTCTCCAAACACATACATTTGTCTAAACATGGCCAAGGACACGCATTATTGACGGTTTCCTGCACGTCGTCTTCATTACTAAAGAAAATATCTAATCTGCGGGAGATAATACCTCTGCCATTTTCAAGTATGTTTCTTTTTTTTTTTTAATCGTCAGCTTGAAGCGTCCCTCTGTCTACGACTCCCTCGTCGTCCTGTGACATGAGTGCATGACTGTCATGATATTGCTTCCTAGTGTCGATGACCCGCCTCTGATTGGCCAGTCCATAATATTTCACCCTAACCTTAGCCAGTTGTGACTCATCATACGAACACCAACCAATCATCATGAATTTTCTCCGTATGTATGGATGTTCTCATTCATCCAGGTCATTGTATTTTTCCCGAATTTTTTTGACCTGGGATCGCAGACCATTTTCTCTCTTTGTAGCTTGTAGCTTTGATGTTGTCACAGTCTCTGTCTGTTTGTCTCTGTGTGTGTGTTTGGGAGAGTGGGCGTGTGTTGGGCGTAGGCGTGGCTCCAGCTCTCAGCCTGGCACAGCTGATCCCAGCAACCTAATGACTCACCTGCCTGCCATCGACTCATCACCTGCAGCCTTCAAATGTTTGGACTTCACTCGGCGCGATCGCCAGATCGTTCACCTTTCTACATGTGGTAATGCTTCTCGCCCGTTTGTTCTTGAATTCTAGCACTTTTTGATATCTTGCAGTGATGGGTTGATGAGGCCTCATGAAGCGTTTCGACACATTGCAAAACTGTATTGATACTGTGTCGATACTGTGTCACTAAATACTGACATCTGCTGGACATTAAAAATCCCTACAGGCAACCTATGGACCGACTCAACTGACACTGATTTTATGACCTAGTATATACAATAATATAAACCAAGTAATTGTATTTCATTTAGGATTATTTAATATCTTCATTTAAATAAAAAGATATTTTTATCTTTTTTAGATACAGTCAAATAATGTGAACATGTATCATGACTAGGATGGTAGAAGGTGGGGATTGAACCCCAGTAACCGATTGCTGGCACGGCCACGCTACCAACTTCGCCACGCCGTCATTCCTGTACCTTCTCGTAGTGATGGGTCCTGCAACACAGATGCATCGGCGCATGCGTCGAGCTCATAGAGCGAAACCCTGTGTCGGTGCGCGTACCGCTTTTAGAAAGTCACGTGACCGATCATGAGCTGCTTTGGTCACGTGACCGATACGCGAACTGTATCGCACTGACGCCTCCTCTGTGCCCTGTGAGCAACATTCCCTCTAAGGTGCGCGCCTGCGCAATTGCGCAGTGCTCAAGCGTCCTCCGCGCACACCGTGCGCCGCACAGCCAATATATGCCGCGCACCAAATCAAACCCATCTGAATTCTAAACAAAATAAACACATTTATTCTGTGTAATTTTGAAATGCAATTTTGAGTGACAGTGACAACAAGCGGCCCTAACGGTGTTCGTCAACAACACGCATTGCGCCGCTTCCTAATAAACACAGTTTGACGCGCAGGCGTCAGTGCGATACAGTTCATGAGCGGTCACGTGACCAGAACAGCTCATGAGCGGTCACGTGACCAAAACAGCTCGTGTTCGGTCACGTGACTTTCTAAAAGCGATACGCGCACCGACACAGGGTATCGCTCTATGAGCTCGACGCATGCGCCGATGCATCGGTGTTGCCGGACCCATCACTAATATCTTGCGAATCTGCCATTTTTGTGTTTTTTCGCTCCTCATTCTACCCCTGTTTTTTCCCTCTGCCTTCAGTTCCCTACCTGCCGTGTGTGCCTGCTCAGCCTGCTAGCCTCAGTCTGCTAGCCTCAGTCTGCTAGCCACAGCCTGCTAGCCACAGCCTGCTAGCCTCAGCCTGCTAGCCACAGCCTGCTAGCCTCAGCCTGCTAGCCACAGTCAACTAGCCACAGCCTGCTAGCCTTAGTGTGCTCTCCTGGACTGCCAAGCCAAGGACTACGAGCTCCCTCCTTTCCCTCTGGTTTTATTAATAATAATCCTTGACCTTTAATTCTGCTTGTCTTGTCTGCATTTGGGTCCACCAGTTTTACCAACCGTGACAGATGTAAGCTACCTAGCTACAAGGGTCTAAAAATAACTAAGCTACAGGAATCGCTACTGATTCAAAAAGTAGTGATGCTACTGCCAAGCTACTGGGAAATGTAGTGAGGTGAATTATACCAAATAGCATTTTCTTATATTATTGTTAACTAGCATGTGTTTGTATTTGGTCACAAAATCCTTTAGAGGATTATTCTACTAAGGTCAAAAGTGCACATGTCCAGCACAAGCGCTCCAGGGAGTGGTGGCTTTTGCTCCAAGGAAATTGGGATCCTACAGGAATGCAAGTTTGGAGTTTAGGATGACGTGTAAAGACATTAGCAACATCTGGTAGGAAGCCCCCACAGGGTAGAGGATAGGGTTCGGCGGTCGTCCGACTCAAACCAATCACAAGAAATAATATGGGCTTTTGTCCAGACGGGCCGACTCGAAGGCTAGAGTTACGAAGAGTGGAGATTTTGGGGTACAAGGTATTTAAGGACAGTTGTCCGAGAGGACATCAGAAGAGTAATCAGGCATACTCTTTCTCCTGGAGCTACAGCTCCAGTCTGAGGCTCGCTGACACAAATAAAGCTTTTTGTTCAACGATTCCTCGTTGGCGTCTTCTTGGCTCATCACCCATCGCACGACCAACAAATATACAACAATTGTTAAACTACCTAGCTTCACTACATGTAACGGGTTACTGGCCATCGCTGGTTAACAGTAATAAAACACCAAATCTAAAGACACCAATAAAAAATGGTCACCAAACAAAACACCAGAATATGCGAACCATAGTAAAGTGAAAGGAATCATACTGCACACACAATATATCATCCACCTTTAACAAGATGCCAAACATCCATTTTTTCCCTAAAATTACAACATCTAAAGCCCCCGTCTACCTAAATCACCACCTTATTGCTGCTTTGTGATAACGATTCAAGCTTTTGTCTGTGTGCCTGACCTCTTTTTCACCTTTCCGGTGGGCCAATAATGCCAGCAGGAAATTGGAGATTTTGTTCATCTGGGCTCTTTGCTTTGAAGCGCCGGGGAACATGTGCCAAAGCACTCCGAATTTGGGTCATTCCCATAATAAAACGAGACCACATCAAACTTTACGCTTGACTAATAAAACCAATTATGTTAAATACTTGTGTCACTCATTTTCTGTAGACGCATCTCACCTGAAGATAACAATAACATTGATCTAACTCTTTGATAACATCTTGTAAAGTAAACTGATGAGGAGGGGAAAGTACTGTTTTTACTAGGGTTTAATTAATAACCAGTTATATCAAGGTGTTTTGAATCTTTAAATTAAAGGGTTTAGGAGGCCACTTTGATATTCTTGACAATTTTAATCATTAAACATGTTAATATCAGTACTCTGTGGGTCAAGATATGCAAAGCAATTAAGTAAATATAACTCTTGAAATCGTTTCTTGACACCACATTTTAATTTTAGTGCAATTTTGAGGGATTTTGATTCCTTTGTTTTCTGCGTAACATATAAAAGTAGGCCTTATTTAATTTCATCTATATAATATTTCAGTCCTATAAAAACTGCAGGACCGCAATTGACATTCAAAACCAGAATGAAAAAACTAAAATTCTAGATTTAAAATAATTTTTATAGTACAATAACAATTAATAAAATCAGTAATATTATATAGAATATGACCCTATTACTTTGCTATTACCTTATTATGTCACATAAGCTCATATCTTGTTTTGTTTTGGTTGTGGTGTTCTCTTTAATGTTTAGTTCTGTTCCTAGCGCTCCTGGCCTCCATTGGTTTACTTTCTTGTTGCTAGGAGCGCTGAGTATACACACTAGACTCTGTTTATTGATTAGTGTCTCGCTATTCACTCATCGTGGAATTATTGTTTATTATTGTTTGCCATAAGCGATCGTTATGTGGCTTGTTCGCTCCATGCGACTATTGACGTTTTCTTGCTAGCTTTATGCTACTGTTTACTTTTAATGCCAATCTGTTTTGCCTCAAATTTTGCGCGCGCTTCCCAGCGCCACCCTCTTTTTAAAATTTGCCAGAGAATTAAAGACTAATTTTGCTTTGCAGGCTGCCCTCCACATTTGGGATCACAAACACATCATTATGCCACACCGCTACACAATATTGATTAATAGTATTTTAAGAAATGGTTTTGCATTACAGCACATAGTCAAACAATTATAACATTTAATCGTGATTAATCACAGTTTTTCTGTAGTTACCTTGTGATTAATCATGATTGATCAGAGATATATGTGTGTATAATTTTGAAAATCTTAAAGTGTACCTATGACAGGTTTTTAATTCTATCAACATAGAACTTGACAATTTGTTTGCTTTATAAAAATGTTTGTTAGTTGAAGATTATGCTTTTTTGAAACAGCTCAACACATAGTGGCCATAAACCCTCTTATACTGACTTAAAAATGATGTTGTGCTAGGTTTTGTATCCCTGACAGAATGTGTATCCTCTGCTGCTGGGGCACTTGCATTCAGAAAGGTGGAGCTACATTTCTCTGTTTAGATACCAGCTTAGCACAACATGGGGATGGTTAACAATAGTGCCTTGATTGTCAAAGATGTTTGATAGTCCCACTGGGGTGAGTTTTCCTTGCCCGTATGTGGGCTCTGTACCGAGGATGTCGTTGTGGCTTGTACAGCCCTTTGAGACACTTGTGATTTAGGGCTATATAAATAAACATTGATTGATTGATTGATAATGTATCTTGTTATTTCTACCCTGAACTATGTTTTTGATGTTCTGTACCTTCCGTGTTGTACAAGTTAATCGTATTCATACCACTGTATGACAATCTCTAAACCTTGTCTATTTTGCAATAAAGTGAAACATTGCACAGTGATCAGCATGTTAAACTCTATCATTGACAACTATAAACTAGAACTTGATATAAGGAAATATACAGAATATTTCAGCCGGACAGAAAATAATCATCAATTGATGCACTAGCCTTTATTTTTGGTAGAAATATATTCATCTCCCGTAAAAAAAAAAATGTGCCGTTAAAGTTCCATTAACTTATTATGGCATTGACTTTGACAGCGCTATTAAAAATATATAAAATCCAAAACCACAGCATTACAAATTATATTGACCCGAATATAAAATGATTGTGAATATAATAAACGGGTTATACTTGTATAGCGCTTTTCTACCTTCAAGGTACTCAAAGCGCTTTGAGAGTATTTCCACATTCACCCATTCACACACTGATGGCGGGAGCTGCCATGCAAGGCGCTAACCAGCAGCCATCAGAGGCAAAGGGTGAAGTGTCTTGCCCAAGGACACAACGGACATGACTAGGAAGGTAGAAGGTGGGAATTGAACCCCAGTAACCAGCAACACTCCGATTGCTGGCACAGCCACTCTACCAACTTCGCCACGCCGTCCCTCGAATCCTATTTCTCAAAATCTGGAAAACATTTTTAAGGAAAATAAAAATATTTTTGTCATATAAGAGAAATAATAACTGGTACTGTAGATTTTAATAATACATATTAAAAAGCTTGGAGAGCACAGACCTCAGTGAGGCCATACTGTAGCTTCCAAAAAAGAGTCCATTTAAAATGTTTAATTATTCGGAACACCCCCAAAATCGAATCCTTTGTTCCTTGTCGCATTTCTGACATTACCTGAAAGTTAAGTCAAAATTTGCCTCTAACCTTTTGAGCTCTGTATAACATAATAAAATAAATTATCGCTCTTTTATCCTGCACTACACCGAGCTAATGCAACAAAATTCTGTTCTTATCTGTACTGTAAAGTTAAAATTTGAATGACATAAAAGGAAGTCTAAGTCTAAGTCTAAATTGATTGAACCCTCCTGTCAATCATCCACTGTCTTTGTCTCCGTGGGTGAAGGCGGAGACGCCAGCATACATACACACAGAAAGGCTCGTAACGTAAACAAAGCCAACGTAGTAGAAATGTCCTGGATCACCCTCATAGTATAATCAGTTGTTCTTTATCCCATTTTTGAAAATGTTCTCAAAGTTGAATCAAAATCCATTCACAGCTTTTTCAGTTATGACGCTAACTAACTAACTGATGAACAAACGCCGGCGATCACATGACCTTCTGCCGCAGGTAAAAAGTCTGTTGTATTTTGTGACTACTTGCCTTTGAAAACTATTTTACAACAGCTGTTTATGACCTATCTTCATCTCCTCAGGTGTGAGTGACAGGAAGAAAATCTTATTTCAGGGGAAAGTCGTTTTTTGGCTGGTTTGCTAGTATAAATCGCTATAGACCACGAATACAAGGAGACCTTTTACACCCTTCACAGACTTTTTTCTTGGGATTTTTTTGGGCCTCACGTTGCACACTGCTTTTAACTTATGACTTTTGTAAAACTTTTACACTTAGTAATACATCAAATTATAATATGTTGATCTTGCTTTCTATATAGGTGCTCCACAGAGGACTGTCCTGTCTCCTTTCCTGTTCACCCTGTACACCTCAGACTTCCAGTATAGTTCCAGGTCCTGCCACCTGCAGAAATACTCTGATGACTCTGCTGTGGTCGGGTGTTTTGGAGAGGGACAGGAATTGGAGTACAGGACACTGATTGCTGACTTTGTGGAGTGGTCTCAGGCGAACCATCTGCTCCTTAATGTGGACAAGACCAAGGAGCTGGTCATCGACTTCAAGAAGAAAATGACATGTGGAGCCCATCAACATCCAGGGCCGGGAGGTGGCAGTAGTGGGGCAGTACAAGTACCTGGGAGTCCACTTGAACAGCAGACTGGACTCGAAGGACAACTGCAAAGCTGTTTACAAGAAGGGCATGAACAGACTCTTTTTCCTGAGGAAGCTTAGGTCCTTTATTGTGTGCAGCAAGCTGTTGGAGATCTTTTATCAGTCTGTTGTGGCCAGTGCCCTGTACTTTGCAGTGGTTTATTGGGGGAGCAGCACCAGCGAAAGGGACTTAAACCGATTGACAAACTGATCCGGAAAGCCGGCCAAACTATTGGCACGCAGTTGGAGGCGTTTGTGTCAGTGAGGGACAGGAGGACACTGGACAAACTGCTTGCCATCATGGACAATCATGCCCACCCACTCCACCAGACAATTGAGGGACAGCGGAGCTCATACTCCAACACGCTCCTTCAGCTTCGTTCCCACCGTGTTTGATTCAAGAGCTCCTTCATTCCGCACTCCAGCATGTGTATAATCACTCACCATACAGCAATAGATGATATCTGTCTATTACCTGACACCTTCTATGTTAGCTACCTCTCTTTGTTTATAATGTATATTTTCTGCTGGATCTAATCTCTATTTTATGCTGCAGTTGTTACATATACTGTAATATTGTACATGGTAATTGGTATGTGTTATATATTGTATATATTATATAAAAAATAATATAATATAATAACATATTATCAGTATATATTATATACTGTATAAATAATATGTAAATATTACATATATTAGGGCTGTGAATCTTTGGGTGTCATACGATTCGATTCAATATCGATTCTTGGGGTCACGATTCGATTTAAAATCGATTTTTTTTTTTCAATTCAACACGATTCTCGATTCAAAAACAATTTTTTTTCCCGATTCAAAACGATTCTCTATTCATTCAATACATAGGATTTCAGCAGGATCTACCCCAGTCTGCTGACATGCAAGCAGAGTAGTAGATTTTTGTCAAACGTTTTTATAATTGTAAAGGACAATGTTTTATCAACTGATTGCAATAATGTAAATTTGTTTCAACTATTAAATTAACCAAAAATATGACTTATTTTATCTTTGTGAAAATATTGGACACAGTGTGTTGTCAAGCTTATGAGATGCGATGCAAGTGTAAGCCACTGTGACACTATTGTTCTTTTTTTTTTTTTTTTTTATAGATGTCTAATGATAATGTCAATGAGGGATTTATAATCACTGCTACATTGAAATTGTAACTAATATTGATACTGTTGTTGATAATATTCATTTTTGTTTCACTACTTTTGGTTTGTTCTGTGTCGTTTTTGTGTCTCCTCTCAATTGCTCTGTTTATTGCAGTTCTGAGTGTTGCTGGGTCGGGTTTGGTTTTGGAATTGGATTGCATTGTTATGGTATTGCTGTGTATTGTTTTGTTGGATTGATTAATTTTAAAAAAATAATAATAATAATATTTTTTTTTTTTTTTTTTAAATAAATAAATCGTTTTTTTAAAAATGAGAATCGATTCTGAATCGCACAACGTGAGAATCGCGATTCGAATTTGAATTGATTTTTTCCCACACACCTAACATATATGTTATATTTTATAATGCTACTATGGCACATATTTATTGTACTTTAAACCTGCATTATCCTTTCCATCCGTACCCTTTTCATCCTTTGTAACTGAGCTGTTGTGTGGAACAATTTCCCTTGTGGATCAATAAAGTTTGTCTAAGTGTAAGTCTTAGTTTATATTTAATTTTAAACTGCATTTGTTGTGTTGTGTGTATTTTTTAATTTAGGTAACTATTTTGATTACTGTTATATTTGAAATTGTATACACTGGTCTTTGTTTTATAATATGTACTGTAGCACTCTATAAATAAATTGCATTATTATTATTATTATTATTATATGTGGGTCAATCATGAATTCTGCAGGCCCTAAAGATGAAAGAAGGTTAATTCTAGGACATATTGATCCATTGGAATCACTTATATAAAGAACAGGCTAGTTTGAGTTCATGTGTCAACTCTGTTTACTTCCTAAGATGAGTTTTCCCAAACATCTCATTTTATTCAAATTGTATTACGCAGCTCTGAAGCAGAAAAGATGTCATCTTGATTTAAATCTGCTCTTTTTCATTCTAATGAAAACTGGTTTCACAACGTGTCCTTGTGCGTGCGGCTAATAAGAATACACATTGTCGGAGGAAGGGAAGAAATTTAAAAAAATGAAAAAACTTTTGTCCTTCAAGTGGCGAGGCCAAAATATTGAAATTGATTTACATAAAAGTGCGTGTAAGAAGCGTTCCGCCCCTGTGCCGCGCTGACCTTTATTACATTGCGTCCGCCATCACTCACTGTCAGCTCGCTTCATTGTTTCAACTTCTTCGCCGTCACTTAGTTGCCGTGAGCTGCTTGTCTGGTTGCTGTTGGTTTGTTTTTCTGACCGAAATAATTGCTTTAGTCACCGTTTGATGACAATGATAAAACCTCAACACTGCAATAGTGCTTGTGGGCAAACCACTAATTGCTGTTTTAATTGACATTTTCCGACGCTGCTTTGCATCTGTTTGACTCTTTCAAAAACAGGTCTCTTTGTTTTCTGAAAAGAAATAAATAAATACAGACACCGTTCTAGATAATTGTATTGGCTGAGTGCAGGTGGATAAATCTCTGCTTTGATAAGGTCATGCTCATGTTAGAGCAAAAGTTGTTAAACATGGAAATGTCAGCATTGGATTTTTTTCCAGTGTTTAAATCATACATTTCGAAATACAAAAAAATCTCCAAAATCAATTGGTGTTTACTAGATTTTTCGCGAAAAAAAGTCAAACCTCGTCATTCACTATTATTCTTGTTTTGTGAATAGAGTAGAATAGAATAGACATGTATCCATCCCACAATGGGGGAATTATGTTGTTGCAGTGCAGATTTTTACATACAGTAACAACAGTAAAACGTCATGAAAATGTTTAAAATGAGTAATAAATTATGTCATAATAAACCACTAGATGGTGTTTGACAAAATTACACACAATTTTACTGTGTGTAATTTGACTGTGTGTAATGTTGCAGTGGCCAAAAATACTAAATATACTTGTCAAATAAAACCTCTGCGTTGTTTTTAATGCATTCTTAGGCCTACTATGCTACTGTACTTTAATGCTGAGATAGGCTCCAGCACCCCCCGCAACCCCGAAAGGGACAAGCGGTAGAAAATGGATGGATGGATTATTGTGGTACTTGGTGAAAAAAGTTTGAGAACCACTGATACAGTATATACTGTAATATCGTAAAAGTGTTCAGTAATTTGACAATGAGCGCTGAGTGTTTGCTTTTACTGCCATCTAGTGTCTACTGTTAGGTTTATGTGGTTTAAAACAAGTAAAACATCAATACAGTCTTTGTTTTTTTGTTGCAAACCTGTGCTTGTTATGGTTAAGGTTGCACTTAATGTTAAGGAACACTTTTGTCAGGAAAGTTGCCAGTGTCAAGGCCAATACTATACCACCGTCCATCGTTTCCCTACCCACTTCACCCTAACACATACTTGCCAACCCTCCCGGATTTTCCGGGAGACTCCCAGAATTCAGCGCCTCTCCCGAAAACCTCCCGAAATAAATGTTGTCCCGGAATTCAGCCGGAGCTGGAGGCCACGCCCCCTCCAGCTCCATGCGGACCTGAGTGGGGACAGCGACGACAGTCTGTTTTCACGTCCGCTTTCCCACGATATAAACAGCGTGCCTGCCCAATCACGTTATAACTGTAGAATGATCGAGGGCGAGTTCTTGGTTTCTTATGTGGGTTTATTGTTAGGCAGTTTCATTAACGTCCTCCCAGCGCGGTAAAAACACACAACAACAGCAGTCACGTTTTCGTCTACCGTAAAGCAGTTCGTCTGCCGTAAACAGCAATGTTGTGACACTCTTAAACAGGACAATACTGCCATCTACTGAATAGCCTCCGGAACACTGAAATTCAAGTATTTATTTGGTTTATATGTATAATAAAATATATATATATATATATATATATATATATATATATATATATATATATATATATATATATATATATATATATATATATATATATATATATATATATATATATATACACTACCGTTCAAAAGTTTGGGGTCACATTGAAATGTCCTTATTTTTGAAGGAAAAGCACTGTACTTTTCAATGAAGATAACTTTAAACTAGTCTTAACTTTAAAGAAATACACTCTATACATTGCTAATGTGGTAAATGACTATTCTAGCTGCAAATGTCTGGTTTTTGGTGCAATATCTACATAGGTGTATAGAGGCCCATTTCCAGAAACTATCACTCCAGTGTTCTAATGGTACAATGTGTTTGCTCATTGGCTCAGAAGGCTAGTTGATGATTAGAAAACCCTTGTGCAATCATGTTCACACATCTGAAAACAGTTTAGCTCGTTACAGAAGCTACAAAACTGACCTTCCTTTGAGCAGATTGAGTTTCTGGAGCATCACATTTGTGGGGTCAATTAAACGCTCAAAATGGCCAGAAAAAGAGAACTTTCATCTGAAACTCCACAGTCTATTCTTGTTCTTAGAAATGAAGGCTATTCCACAAAATTGTTTGGGTGACCCCAAACTTTTGAACGATAGTGTATATATATAGCTAGAATTCACTGAAAGTCAAGTATTTCATACATATGTATATATATATATATATATATATATATATATATATATATATATATATATATATAATATATATATATATATATATATGAAATACTCGAGTTGGAGAATTCTAGCTGTAAATATACTACTCCCCTCTTAAACACGCCCCCAACCACGCCCCTGCCCCACCCCACCCCCCACCTCCCGGAATCGGAGGTCTCAAGGTTGGCAAGTATGCCCTAACAACAGCCACTATTTTTATAAGTTCCTTGTTACCTAATTCCAAAAATGTTTGAAGAAAATGTGGCAAACCAGTTAGCCTCAGCTTTAAATCAACACAATATCTTCGATAAATTTCAGTCCAGTTATCGTCAGTTACATTCTACAGAAACTGCATCATGATGGCCTCTGATGCTGGTAAATGTACAATACTGGTTCTGATCGACCTCAGTGCAGCCTTTGACACTGTCTATTGACTATCAAATCATTTTCAGGGACAGCCCTCCAATGGTCTAAATCATATTTGGCAGATAGATCTTTCTCTGTGGCTGTTGGTCCTCATAAGTCAGAGTCTGTTCCCTTCTCATGCGGGGTGCCCCAGGGTTCAGTTTTTGGGGCCTATCCTCATTACCCTATACATGCTTCCAGTCATCAGGAATTTTGAAGTTATCTCATACCATATGTCCGCTGATGACCTTCAGTTATTCTTTTAATTTAACCCTGATAGGACACATGAAATTGTTTTGTATCATCCACAAAAAATATACGCCACGCACACATACCCTATCCCCCATCCGACGCCCTTGACGGAAAAAAAACTGGATGGCTAGTAATACTCTTCAGATGAACGCTGCCAAAACACTGACACTGTAACTTCTAAAGTAGCCAACTACTTAGGGTCCCTTGGTGGAAATGCCAGCCCCAGTCTGAGAAACCTTGGGGTCACATTGAACCACACCATGCTTTTCCAGGAGCACATCAAAAGTATTACCCGCTCCTGCTTTTAACACCTCAGACACTAAACTCTCTAAACTCAGATCCATATTATCTCATTCTGAACTAGAAATGATTATTCACGCTCGTTTCCTTACGCCTTGACTATTGCAACTTACTTTTCTGTCTCAACAAAACATGTAATCAGAACAGAACGCTGCCGCCAGGCTCTTGTCAAGATGGCATAAATTCAGTTGTATTACCCCCGTCTTGGCACTGGCTTGTTCATTTCAGGATTTAGTACAAAATCCTATCCATTACCTACAGGGTACTCAATGGCCAAGCACCAGCTTAGCTAATGGATCTGTTGTCTCTTCACTGTCCTGTTAGGTCTCCGTGGTCTGC
The DNA here is from genome assembly GCF_033978785.1 of Entelurus aequoreus. Lineage (NCBI taxonomy): Eukaryota > Metazoa > Chordata > Actinopteri > Syngnathiformes > Syngnathidae > Entelurus > Entelurus aequoreus. The sequence continues at coordinate 67,510,202 of NC_084735.1, read as the reverse complement.
TGACCGCCTTCTGCTTTTTGGAGTACACTGTAAAAAACTATCTGTAGCTTTTGCAAGAAAAAACAAACAAACTGGCTACTCAGTCACCAGAATTTTGCCGTAAAACGTACTGTATTTTACAGCATATTACTGTAAATGGAAAAACGGTGCCACTGTTTTGATTTGTTAAAGTTGAAGCAACTGAGCTGCCTGATTGTCTAGTCATGTTTACATTGTGTACAATTCTATGAATTCGTATTTTAACACACAAAAAAATTAATGTATATGTCCTGTTTATATTTGATATTTAATCAAATATACACTGCAGTCATATTTTTTTTCTGTAAAAATTGAGATAAATAGAAAGATAAAGTACTTTGACGCAATTTATTTCCATATTGCCATATGAATTGTCACGTTTGACCCCCGGCCCCTGAGAGGGACACCTGTGTACTAGGAGGCGATTCCTATGACCCCATTCGTCGCAGTTTACCTGACACATGAAAAGTGACGGATTGGGGGGATGCACGCTATCTACATTAACTGCCAGAAAAGTGTTAAATATCTCAGAGTCTTGTATAGAGAGAGTATGGACAACTAAACAAGAGGCGCCATGTTGGTACCTAGGACGTGTGCGGCTAATTATTGAGAAGTTCTGACATTAGTTTTCCTGATGAAAAAAAACAATATATTACGTCTGAATATAGTTCTAAATTTACTACAGCTCATAAACTTACATTAAACCATGTTTTTATTTAGTCAAAGTAGTACATCCACCCATTTTCTACCGCTTGTCCCTTACGGGGTGGCGCAGGGTTGCTGGAGCCTATCCCAGCTGCACTCGGGCGGAAGGCGGGGTACAACCTGGACAAGTCACCATCTCATCACAGGGCCAACACAGATAGACAGACGACATTCACACTCACATTCACACACTTGGGCAGTGGTTCTTAACCTTGTTGGAGGTACCGAACCCCACCAGTTTCATATGCGCATTCACCGAACCATTCTTTAGTGAAAAATAAAAATAAAAAAGTTTTTCAAATTCAAGTCAAAGTTATGTTTTTTTTACTGGTGCACAAAATGAACCGTGCATGAACATCACCTTGTTCAAAGAACAAAACCAACACAGTGCATAAACTCACAACAACTTACACACTTACAAATCAGATAGAAAATTAGAGGGAACATTGTTTGGAGGTATCCATAATACGCCAATAGGGAGAAGTTTTTATTTACACGATGAGTCGGGTGTGTCTTGACCTCCGCGGTGGAGGCTCTGCCGAACCCCTGAGGCCAACTCACTGAACCCCTAGGGTTCGATCGAACCCAGGTTAAGAACCACTGCACTAGGCACTATTTAGTGTTGCCAATCAACCTATCCCCAGGTGCATGTATTTGGCATGTTTTAGTAGTACATATAATAACAATTTTTGGGCAAGTTTTCAATGCACTCCGCTGCTACATTCATGCAGTGTTTAGTGACCAGCGGCTCTCTAACGCAGCAAAATGGACGTCAGAAAATACAAAAATAACCAAAAATAAACGTACTACCCTCATTTTGCCCAAATCTTAATTAGCTTTGGACCAACAATTACAGATAATTATGATTTTTGTGTGAAGTATGTTAACTGTGGTGTCTCTCTCTAATGTATTGTTTGTAATCACTGCACTATATATGTCTGTGCTTTTACTTTTTTGAATATTTTCCAGAGATTTTGCTGCGGCGAGTCATACCTTCCTGATTTCATTATCACTATATCAACTTGAATACAGAACTATGGCTGCTTTTACTGTAACATTTATTAGTTTGGTTTGGATTATTGGTGAGACATGCAGAAAAGGTGGAGTCTTGAAGCAAAGTTTTGTCAGGCAAAGTGTATTAATTCACTGTTATTCAGAGTGTGATATACCACGTTTCCCATGTGAATGTATACTTGCTTACCTCGCACAAGAAACTGTTATTGGCGCGCCAGCCTATATGGCGAACCTTCACTTCCCATATTTTTCTACTATCTGGGTTGCGGGAAACGTATGCAACTGCTTCCCGCATTGTTTGCGAGTGGCGCGTCCCCATGCCGCACAACAGGGCATGTTTACACAGTAAACACTCTTCAGTTACATGAAATGCATAATGTGGGAGTGCAGCGTCGCTTAGCTGCGTCTTCAAATTGGTACGTAACATGGCGCCCTTTAGTCATGTGAGTGCCTTTTGACCAATCAATTAGGAGATCGCTTGAAACCCGGGTTGTCCATACTCTCTGTATACATCACTCTAGAGCAGGGGTGTCAAACGTACGGCCCGAGGGCCGGATCAGGCCCGCGAACAGGATTTATCCGGCCCGCTGGATGAGTTTGCTAAGTATAAAAGTTCACCTGAAATGTTTTACTGAATAGAACAGCTGTTCTAAATGTGTCCACTGGGTGTCGCAATAGCAATTCTTTGTATCTTGATACTGTAGACGATGCTACATACACTACCGTTCAAAAGTTTGGGGTCACCCAAACAATTTTGTGGAATAGCCTTCATTTCTAAGAACAAGAATAGACTGTCGAGTTTCAGATGAAAGTTCTCTTTTTCTGGCCATTTTGAGCGTTTAATTGACCCCACAAATGTGATGCTCCAGAAACTCAATCTGCTCAAAGGAAGGTCAGTTTTGTAGCTTCTGTAACGAGCTAAACTGTTTTCAGATGTGTGAACATGATTGCACAAGGGTTTTCTAATCATCAATTAGCCTTCTGAGCCAATGAGCAAACACATTGTACCATTAGAACACTGGAGTGATAGTTGCTGGAAATGGGCCTCTATACACCTATGTAGATATTGCACCAAAAACCAGACATTTGCAGCTAGAATAGTCATTTACCACATTAGCAATGTATAGAGTGTATTTCTTTAAAGTTAAGACTAGTTTAAAGTTATCTTCATTGAAAAATAAGGACATTTCAATGTGACCCCAAACTTTTGAACGGTAGTGTATGTACAAAATAATCCACATGATGTTAGTGCACCAGTCGGGGAAAATGATCAAACTACATAAATAACATCCTGTAATTTGATTTTGATATCTTTTTTTTATCTTGATAGATTGAAAATTGACACTAATGAGTTGACTGATGAACATTATCACATCATTTATTCAGAAAATATAAATAACGACAACATGTAAGTGTAAAAAAAACAAACTAACAACATTATGATTTGTACATTTGTGCTTGTTCTATTTTTAAACAAAAAACTAAATCTGACGTTGTCTTTATTTTTAAGTTATCGGGCCGTGATTTTACCAATCCGGCCAACTTGGGAGTAGATTTTTCTCCATGTGGCCCCCGATCTAAAATGAGTTTGACACCCCTGCTCTAGAGTATCTTAAAATGTGCAATTCCAACTTTGACCACAGCGTCAGATGCTATATGGAGTGGCGCTTTCCATCATTTTCAGCAGACTGCATTGCAAAATGGTTAGCCCCCCCCTCTTCCTCTCACACGAGATCCACCCAGGAATGGGGCCATGTGGATCCCTTCCCTACAGTATTTGATAATAAAATAATAAAATGTAAGAGATATGCATGTATTGTTTTCTGTGAAAATTTAGATTTTTAATTTAATTTTTTTATTTATGTATTTATTTGATAGGGACAGTACAATTAAACATTGCTACCCACAGGTAACCGATGTCAAAGTACATAAGACTTCTAGCCACAGGCTAATTTGCAACTTTTGTCCCTGGTTAGGCTTTTCAAAAAAGTTGAAAAAAGTGTAAAACACAGACAAAAGGATTAAGACAAGTACAAAAACACATTGTCCACACTACATCCAGTTCTAGTGCTCACACTTATGATTTTTCTTAAGCCATTTTTTCAGTTTTGTGGAGAAAAGTTTAATGTCCGACTGTGACTTTAACTCCAGTGGCAAAGAGTTCCACAGATGTGAGGCCTTCACTGAGAATGCAGACTGACCCAGAGTGGTCACTCTACAGCTCCAACCGACTGCAGCTCCAGTCCGCACACCTTCACTACTGTATCTTTGTATTTCTTTACACATCACATCAGGGGCTAATCCATTAGGACACTTAAAAATAACTTTTAAAAATGAGAAATGTATACAATTATCAAAATTCATCATGTCACATTTTGAGTAATAAGGCAGTGATGATGCTTCATTGGTTTTTGATCAAATGTCTTTAGTGTTTCTTTATATGACAACAGAGGCTTCACTACACATTTTGTGGCCTGTCCCCAGACCATGGCACAATAAGACATATGGGCTAGCATCATTGCATGCATGTAAACTTGTGCAGCTTTAACGGATAAAAACGGTCTGATACGCCTGAAACAGTTTATATTTATTTTTATGGTCTTAGTCATTTTTATAATATGGCCATTACATTTTAGCTTAGGGTCCAAAATAACACCCAAATATTTGAATTCCTTTACCTGCTCTATTTTATTTTGATAATTGTTGACCTGAATGTCATTTAATGACTGTTTCTTCAAAGAGAAACACATTGAGACTGTTTTGTTATAATTTAGGGTTAAACCGTTATTTTGAAGCCATGTTGATATTTCAGCAAGCTGTCTGTTTAATATATCTGAAGCCTGTTGAGGCGTGTCGGCTGCCACATAAATGATTGTATCATCTGCATACATGTGGCATATGGTATCTGTGCTAATATTGGGGAGGTCATTTATATATATATATTGGAAAATCAGCGGGCCCAAATACGTTTGTAGATCCTAAATAGTAAAATTAGACAATTTATTACGTCTAATTTTACACCTTTTATTTGAACACATTGTTGTCGTAATTCCAGATATGATTTAAGCCAATTTATAGTTAGTTTTTTCAAATCTAAAAATACTGCTCCAACATATTTACTAGGGGTGTGGGAAAAAATCGATTCGAATTCGAAACGCGATTCTCACGCTGTGCGATTCAGAATCGATTCTCATTTTTTAAAAATCGATAATTTTTTTAATTTATTTATTTATTTTTAAAAAATATATTTTTTTTTTTTTAATTAATCAATCCAACAAAACAATACACAGCAATACCATAACAAAGCAATCCAATTCCAAAACCAAACCCGACCCAGCAACACTCAGAAATGCAATAAACAGAGCAATTGAGAGGAGACACAAACACGACACAGAACAAACCAAAAGTAGTGTAACAAAAATGAATATTATCAACAACAGTATCAATATTAGTTACAATTTCAACATAGCCGTGATTAAAAATCCCTCATTGACATTATCATTAGACATTTATAAAAATAAAATAAAAAAGAACAATAGTGTCACAGTGGCTTACACTTGCATCGCATTTCATAAGCTTGACAACACACTGTGTCCAATATTTTCACAAAGATAAAATAAATCATATTTTTGGTTCATTTAATAGTTAAAACAAATTTACATTATTGCAATCAGTTGATAAAACATTGTCCTTTACAATTATAAAAGCGTTTTACAAAAATCTACTACTCTGCTTGCATGTCAGCAGACTGGGGTAGATCCTGCTGAAATCCTATGTATTGAATGAATAGAGAATCGTTTTGAATCGGGAAAATATCGTTTTTGAATCGAGAATCGCGTTGAATCGGAAAAAAACGATTTTGAATCGAATCATGACCGCAAGAATCGATATTGAATCGAATCATGGGACACCCAAAGATTCGCAGCCCTAATATGTACCCATGTCCAAACGACATTTGATAATTTCGGTGAAGTGGCACACAGCCATTTCAGTAGAATGTTTGGGCCAGAATCCAAATTGTTTAGGATTTAGTAAATTATTTTCTTCTAAATGGGTCATCAATTGTTCAGCCATCAGCTTCTCAAGTACCTTTGAAATCGCAGGCACAATTGAAATTGGTCGATAATCGCAGGCCTCATCTGCTGCACCAGACTTAAAAATTGGTGTCACAACAGCTGTTTTAAAACTTTGTGGGAATTCACCATTTTTAATGGATAGATTTATTAAGTGTAATATGGGTTTTGATAATATTGTAGCATGCTTTTTTTTATTAAAAAAGTGTCTATATTAAATATATATTTTGCTTTTGATTTGTTCAGATGGCTAATAAGTAGAAAGATAAAGTACTTTGCCGCGATTTATTTCCAAGCTTTTGTGGGCCATATAAAATGATGTGGCGGACCAGATTTGATCCCTGGGCCTAGAGTTTGACACCTGTGTACTAGGGGTTTGAATGCAAACGTACTCACATTTTTTTCAGTTTCAGCGCAGAGACGTGACGAATTCCCGCACAGTACACATTAAAAAGGGACAGACTGGAAGCGTTTGTTGTTTTATGCATTTAGAATTCGCCTCAGGAGCGCAGATCCAGACATGCAGGGTAGGGAGGTGTGGAAGACGTGCAGAACACCTCCACAAGCATTTGCTTTGAAATGACGATTTGGGAGTCAAATATGGTGCAGCGTTGACGGTTTTATGCTATCAAAAGATGACCCCCTTCTCCCCCCACCACACTTGCATGCTGACTTCTGGCTGACGTCATACATGATCAGATACTACAAGCACAGCTGCCGTGTCTGGGGGAGCCACGCCATGACGCTGTCACGGCAGACGTGCAGCTCACTGGTGGCAGCTGTCTCTTTGTGTGTCTCTTCTTAGCATGCTGATGTCACATCACTGTTACGTAGGACACATTAAGCCCTCGGCCGCCCAAATTCAAAGAGGGAAAAGATACCCCGGAGACACAAATGCAAGTTCTTAATCGCACACGGAACCTGGGAGATGTGTGTTTGCGTGTGATCACTCCTTCTCTGTCTTGTTGGTATTTCTGGGGCCCGCTCACAGATCAAAACAGGATGATGATGATGAGAAAGAGAAAGACTTCTTTATGATCTTAGCCAAGGGGATGCTGTAGTGAATAGTGGATGATATACATCCCACTGTTATTTAGAGCAGGCTGTCCTTCAGCTGATGTTTTGAGTAAAGAACACCAAGTACTGCAGTTTTGTCAAATGAACAATAGGGATTTGTATGGCCCAATTCCTGGGCGGATTTCCCGTGAGAGGAGGGAAGGGGGGGGATATCCAACACTCTAATGCCATCCGGCGGCTAAAGTGGGTAGTGCAGCGCCCCATTTCGTCACGTTTCATGTGTCGGGTAAAACGTGACCTTAACATTTGACAACCAAACAATTACACAAGGTGAAAAAGTCGGACTACGGATAAGCCAAGAAAAGACCAAGGCCATGGCTGTTGGACAAATACAACACTTTCCACCACTCACGATAGACGAATATGACAGAGTATGTTGACGACTTCACCTATCTTGGAATTAACATCTCAATTGCAGGAGACACGGAGATAGACGTCAATAACGGAATTGGCAAAGCTGCAGGAGTGTTCCAACAGATCCGAAACATCTGGTCGTCCAAAGCCATCACAACAGCCATCAAGCTACGCCTCTACATGTCAGTGGTCATACCAACAGCAACCTACGCCTGTGAGACGTGGATGAAGACAGCCAGTATCATCAACAAGCTGGACGTCTTCCACCGACGATGCCTCAGATCCATCCTGAAGATCTCCTGGAGAGACCACATGAAGGGCAGGTGTAGCAGCACTCTGACATTGTCTCCAAAAGGAGAAGGAGAGTGATGGGGCACGTACTCCGACTGCCAAGAGAGAGACCGGCAAGTGTGGCAATGGACTGGATGCCAGAAGGTGGAATAAGGAAGAGAGGGAGGCCGAAGAAGACGTGGAGACAGACAGCGAAGAAAGACCTAAGGGAGATGAGTGTCAGCTGGCACGGAGCAAGAAGAGCCGCCAGAGACCGGAAAAAATGGAGGGGACTCGTCGCCCAATGTTCCAATAGGAACAAGAGGAACTAAGTCTAAGTCAGTAAGTAACTAAGCTATCCATTAGGGATATTTAAATCATAGTTTTATGCTGCTGATTCAATACCAGTACTAGTCACTTTAGTATCGGTCATGAACTGATACGACCCTAAGTACCGCCAAGATCAGTCTATGGATCAACCTGCCCTCCTCTTCGTGTCGTGTATTGACTGTGACAATGCTAACACACCAACAGTTGTTATATCATTTTCTCAAACTCTTGGTAATTTAATTGTTGATTTCATGTTTATATCTGCTTACTTTGTAACTCGGTTCCATCTACACTTCTTAAACTTTACTAAACACTTATTTATTGGTGATGTTAAAAACCAACTTAGCAGTTAGCTTAGCTATTAGCATGACTGCTCTTGGTGTGTAACATGTTTAGCCTTGTCCTCCAGCGATAAAGACTATAATTACTAACAAATTAAGTTGATTTGCTGTATTGGAGGTGTTTAGTGTTAACTTATGTGAATGGAGACACATAATTAGCTGCTAGCGTGCTAATAATAAATAGTGTCAGCCAGAGGGGGTCGGTCGATCTTTGTGATCGGCATTAACAGCAGTGGCGTGCGGTGAGGTTAATGTCTGGTGAGGCACGACTGCATCATCACAGTCAGATTTACAAACATATGAACCCTAAATAGTATATTTTTCACCATGCGATTGGCAGCAGTTAACAGGTTATGTTTAAAAGCTCATACCAGCATTCTTTACACAACTGCAGCACACAAAAAAGCACATTTAATAAAAAAAACATAATTATGGTCTTACCTTTCTTGCTGGACATCCACCCAGCCAGCCTTTGCGTGTGTACCACGCCGTTTGAAAAGAACGGGTCTTCTGTCCCGAAGTCAAAAGCAAACCTTTTAGCTCCGGCGTTGGTGTACCTTTAATTATTACCTCCTGCTTCGATTGAAAGTCCAGTTTAGAAAACTGTTTTATTTTACATATGTAATCCTCCATGTTTTTAATAAAAGTTCAGGCGAGAGGAAATAAACAATCGCCGCACTTATTGCTAACTTTTTTTTTCTTTTTTTTTTCTTCTGCGCCGAGGAATGATCTCTGGGATCACTACCGCCCTCTACCACCAGGAGGCCGGATTACTGCGAGCCTCAGACAGTACGTTTTTTGCAGCAGTTTTATGAATGCTCAGCACAAGAAATACGTTACACACATACAGTTGTTGACAAAATACACTGTACATTATATACCTCAGCTAACTAAACTATGCCATAGTTTCGGACATTAACTGATATACCCTAACTAAACTATGCCATAGTTTAGTTAGCTGATATAATTCATATAGCAATACAGTCTCACTGCACAGCAGCTCAGCATTTAGCCGAGTCATTGTGCACAATCCATGTTGAGGCACAAATCAGTGACGTGCCTCAACTGGCTGCTGATCACCGCACCGTCTCTTCTCAGTATTTGAACGGCAAATGTGAAAATAAAAATAAAAATAATCTAAAACTGGTGAAGTTAAATGGAAAATAACTTTAGTATAATCACTGGATACATATAACAATTTAATAATGTTTTTTTTCTTTTTACATTTTTTTCTTTCCATGATGGCAGGTGAGGCCCCGCCTCCCCTGCCTCTAGTGACTGCACGCCACTGATTAACAGGCATTAATCGGCAATGACAATCACATACTTTTTCACAAAAGTTGTCTGATTATGATCGGTGGTCAATCATCCCAAGTCATTACATACTAAAAGCTGTAAGAGGGCGGGATAAAATTCTTAAAACACATTGGAAACTTAGCGCCCTCCGAGGATCTTCTTAAAAGTTGCAAACAGCCTCTTTAATTGGAGCCTTTCTTGTATTAAATCTTCAGAAAACAAGCTTTTGTCCTCAAAGCATCATCTGCTAGAAATGGTGGTGCAATGCAAGGATTACCCCTACTTAAATTTCAACCAAAGAAAGTGAAGTTTGACCATTCCAAAGGAAACCTGGCAGCATGTTTCGAGGAGTGAGTGGACCCTCCAGGTGTAGACTAACCAGAGGCCAGCCCACTAGGCCGTCCATCACGGCGAAGCCAGGGAACGCCGTGAAGCGTTACAGCCTGCAGCATGTCAATGTTCTCGTCCTGACTGGGTATACTCCCCTCTGCTGATTAAGACCATGATGATGCCTGTTTCATCATCACACGGAACAGATGTCGTATGGGAGAATATCCACCTAACCTTCTCGATGTGAGACGTTGATGAGCAATCCCTACTGACAGCTTCATTCCGGTTGTAGGCTATTGTGACGGTGCTTTAATTAGCATCATTCATGCTGTGGTACGTGTCACTTTTTAGTTATATGGACGTGATGGTAAGTGGCCTTTCCAATTGAATGCAGGTCACAGTACATGTGAAGAGATGTGCCTACAAACACAGTCATTGCTATTCATCTTGTTTACTGTTTATTGCTCTTCATCGCAGGCAAACCCGGAGGACAAAGGTTATATAGTGGAATGTTAAATGATGCGTGAATCACATCAATATTTTTCTTTAACGCCATTATTCAATCTGCCCTGTGAATCTGCCATTGTTTGTTTATACAGTATACCCCAAATGTGAGTACACTGCTCACATTTCAGCAATAATTTGTATTATGTAGTCTCAACGGAGAATACAATTGTAATTAGGCATGAATATGCTTAGAGTATTTCACAAAAAACTGTTCCGATTGATCAGCAATCAGTCAGTGTCGGACAATTTTCCTTAAAAAAAAAATGGCAATCACAAACAATGTGTTCATGTTTGGCACCCCGGCTGACAAGCGGCTAGCAGCTAATTATGTGTCTCCATATACAGTTTATGCAGAATCTCTCAGAAGTTAATAATAATCACCTCCATTATAGGGGTGTAACGGTATTATACCGCAGTATTAAAGTCATCACAATAATACTGTTACGTATGACAGTATAAAATTAAAACTTGGTCAGTGTAGTTTTGTTGCTGGCACTTTTGTATTGGTCGGTCTGAAAGTAAATTACATCTTCCAAAATTCCCTGCGTGGCGTGAGTGTGCGAGGTCCGTGTGTGGTAGGCTGACCATATTCTGAAATCCCAAAAAGAGGACACATATATGCGTGCCAAGGCAGGCAGCGCCTAGGTGAAAATTTGCCAATGATCCTCGAACTTGCTTTATAAATAATATATTTATTTGAATAAAACATGTTTTCTCCTCTGTTGACAACAGTGTTGGCACTAGGAATTTTCAAAATGGGGTCCCAGGGACCCCATCAAGTCATAAAAATGGGGTCCCACAGTAAATTTTTGGGGTCCCACTTTTTTGTAGGCGTTTTGAAAAAAAATAATAATCGTATACATTATCCGGTTATATCTCACATTCTATATTGTATTTTGGAAAAAGGTTGTCATAAACGTTAATTCATTAAAAAATTAATAAAAAAAGAAAACAAATGTGTATGCATATGTAATTGTATTCAGTTATAAACATTCATTCACTTTCTTCTTTCCTTCATGGATCTAAACTTTACCACTGCTGGTAGTTTTTATTTAATAAGTTGTAGGTGTATTTATTTCAGTACAAAAGTGTAAAAGTGTTTTGCTTCAGTCATGAAATGATGATAATGGTGTGCCAGGGCATACATATATTTTATATTTAACGCTTAAATCTTTGGAGTCTACATCAACTTCAGATCTATCCCTCATTTCAAAATGTTTTAGTTTTTTTTTATGTTGTTTTTTTGTTTGTTTGTTTTTCGCCCTTTTTTGTCAAACAAAACTATGTTTTTAATGGCAAACACACAAAATATGCAAAACCTTCCACCAAAAATATTTTTCAAAGTGGAATATTTGATGTGAAGTAATCGGAACCTTGGATAGGTCAATAATTCATAATAACATTGATTTTGATTCAATATTACAGCATGTTTTGAGCAATGACAGTTTGAAAGAAAAAAAAACAGCTTTGTTTTATTAGTCAACATTGCAACTTTTTCTAAATTACATTTCACTTTTAAGCTTTTTTATTTCACTTTTGTTATGTTTTTGTTTATTTTAATAGTATTTTTAGAATGTGCCGTGGGCCTTTAAAACATTAGCTGTGGGCCGCAAATGGCCTCCGGGGAACGCTTTTGACACCCCTGCTATTGATAATAAAAAATAAAATCTGATGAATCTATCGATAAAAAGCAGAACCTGGCGACGCATGCGCGTTTATCATAACGCACAGTCACCATCTCCGCTTCAGTAAACAATGACGGTGGTGACGTCACTGTCAGTCACTTCTCCAAGATACTCCTTTTGAACACTCCTCACACATTAACGCTTCAAAAGGCAAATGATTGCCCTGTTTTTTGACCTGCAAAGTATGTTTTTGGGGTGGAAGAGTCTGCTCGGGTGCTGGTTAGCTTGAATTTAACAGCTAACCTGTCTCCATGCTCGAACGATGTGGATCCAGCAGGAGATAATAGTGAAGTTTCCATGGACTCACAAAGACTAAAATAACTCATTTACTGTCATTTACTCATTGACTTTACACTCACCTTAGTGTTTACCATGAAGTCTTTATTTTGACAGCCACTCGCGGTAAACTTGTCCGAGTGCAAACTGAGGCAGTACTTGTCATTGATAAAACTTTTGGCGAATCAAAATAAAAACGCAATAAACGGGGACGGAAATTTGACCAGGCAAATATAAACAAAACAAAACACTGGCGGAAAGCGATAATCGATACAATACAAAAAAACAAGCAAACCGGGTGTCTTGTCTGTCTCTCTTTTACCATGAATTGATCAACGTGGACCCCGACTTTTAAACAAGTTGAAAAACTTATTCGGGGTTACCATTTAGTGGTCAATTGTACGGAATATGTACTGTACTGTGCAATCTACTAATAAAAGTCTCAATCAATCAATCTACACTCCCTCGCACTCTCCCTCTCTCTGTCTCTGCCCCTCCCTCACGAATGCTGCGGCGTGTGCACACCTTCACAATTTTCACCTTCTTAACCCTGAACGTACATTGAAAATACACGCAACCCTAACTCAAAATGCCGGACATTTGAGGCATTTAAGAAACTCCACCCGGACAGCCCCGCAAGAGAGGACATGTCCGGGGAAAAGAGGACGTATGGTCAGTCTAGTGTGTGGGAGGTCGTAAAGGAGAGAGAGAGGATTGTTTTGTTCGGACATTAACTGAAGTTTTCATTAAAATCCATCCATAATTTTTTGAGTTATGTTGCTAACAAACAAACCCTGGCGAACCTCTTGGGTCTGCGTACTGCAAGGCCTTTGTCTGGAGTGTTTTTAAGACAGTGGTTGTAATGTTTTAACCCAGGTTTATTTTTCAATAACATTGAAACCACAAGTGGATTCAATGGATTTGTTATCCATGTTGTCAGTAGGAAATGTGTATACTTGTACAGCAGGAGCAAGGGAGAAGTGTCTTGGGACACAAGGACACAATGGACGTGACTAAGCTGGTAGAAGCTGGGGATCGAACCAGGAACCCTCAGGTTGCTGGCACGGCCACTCTCCCAAGTGCGCCATGCTCTGTAAGAAGTCAGTAAGAAGTTTGGTAAGAAGTTTGGTGACACTTAACTGCGGGGAACACAGGTACTTTCTTGAGGACCGGGTGAACACACAGAGAGCAGACGGCCGGGGTGTTTCCACCGTGCAGATCCGACTGAAAGCCCAAACAACCGCCAAAGAAATGAATATTGAAGATTTTAGAGGTGGACCATCATGGTGTGTCAGATTTATGAGACGAAAGGGACTGTCCATTAGGGCACGGACGACTCTGAGTCAGCAACTCCCTCCCGACCACGAGGAGAAAATAACAAACTTCCGCGAATTCACACAAAGAAAAATAGACAAATATTCCATCGGACCGGACGAGATAATAAACATGGATGAAGTGCCTCTGTCCTTTGACTTGCCTCTCACAAGGACTGTTAACAAAAAAGGTGAATCGTCCATCACACTGAGAACAACTGGCCATGAGAGAACACATTTCACTTGTGTTCTGGGCTGCACAGCATCCGGACTAAAGCTTCCACCAATGGTGATTTTTAAGTGGATTACAAAGCCAAATGAAAAATTCCCGAAAGACATCTCCATAAAAGTCAACCAGAAAGGGTGGATGATGGAAAGCGTTATGAAGGAATGGCTGAATGAGTGCTATGTCAAGCGACCTGGGGGATTTTTTCGCAAAAAAAAAAGCACTGCTCGTTTTGGACAGCATGAGAGCCCATATAACAGATTCTGTGAAAGCAGCCATCAAGAGCACAAACTCTATTCCAGCTGTGATTCCTGGGGGCACAACGAAGCATTTGCAGCCACTGGACATCAGTGTGAATCGTGCTTTTAAAGTGGCACTACGAGTTCAGTGGGAGGCATGGATGACTAACGGTGAGAAATCATTCACCAAAACTGGTAGCATGCGAAAAGCAACTTTTGCTCAAGTCTGCCAGTGGATCCTGACGGCATGGAAAAGTGTGAAAACATCCACGATCATCAACAGCTTTCGAAAAGCTGGACTGCTGCGTCGTGATGATGAAGAGGACGGCGTAACGGCTGACGAAGCCGGAGCCGTTGATTCCACTGACGAAGGAGAGAGAGTGGCTGACGACGCCATTTTGGACCTGTTCTTCTCCGACACCGACGAAGAGGATTTCGGTGGTTTTAGTACGCAGGAGGAAGACGATGACACAATGATTAAAGGACTGACTACCGTCACTACAGGTAATACCGTTGTATTATTTGTACTCTGCACAAATGCTGTTCGCCATGTCAAAGACGTGAAAGTTTGATTGAAAGATTTATTGTTAATAAATGGGACGCTTTGCGTTCCCAAACAGTCATCTCTGTCCCGACAATCCCCTCCGTGGTAGCAGGAACCCCTATATACTACGGTAATTACACATCAAAACGCCTGCGGCTTATAGTCTGGTGCGGCTTATATATGGAGCAATCTGTATTTTCCCCTAAATTTAGCTGGTGCGGCTTATAGTCAGGTGCGGCTTATAGTCCGGAAATTACGGTAATATGAGAAGCAACTAGATAAACCACCACCCGGAACATATATATTTGATGCCAAGGAGGCCAAGCATCAATTTGTGAGATATTTACATTATCAAACATTAAATTGTAAGATGACTTTTCTGAAAATCATCATTTTCCAAAAATATATAAGATGTCCACTACAGAAGACACTGTTTCTCTAAAGTTAAAAGTTGGAAGACACTAACGTGAACATTATTATATCGCATTTGTTACACTGAATGATTATATTGTTAGTTTAAAGACACTTAACTGAAAGTATACTTAAAAATATATATATGTATTATTTATATATACTTGTTCGTAGTGATGATAAAAATAGAACATTTGAGCCACTTCATTTTACAATATCTAAAATGTTTAAGTCTTTTTTTGGGGTGGGGGGCATATACCACAATAATATTGTACTGTGGTCTTAAAGCTGGGGTACTTGAATCTTGTATACACACTAGGGTTGTACGGTATACCGGTATTAGTATAGTACTGCAATACTAATGAATCATATGCGGTACTATACCGCCTCTGAAAAGTACCGGTCCGCCACCCCCCGCCCCCCGTCGTCGTCACGTCGTGTCATTGCTGGTTTATGAGCAGACGAAAAAGTTGGAAGAGTCCAAATGCTGACTGTGTGTTCTCTGACCGGAACCCCAACGTGGTCAATATCCGAAAAGTTGAATACTCAACAAGAAGTGTAGATAGAACATGTTAAAAGAGAAAGTAAGCAGATATTAACAGTAAATGAGTAGATTAATAATTAATTTTCTACCACTTGTCCTTAATAATTTTTACAAAATAACAGAATGGAAAATGACAATATGTTACTGCATATGTCAGCAGACTAATTAAGAGTCTTCGTTTGCTTACTTACTACTAAAAGACAAGTTGTCTTGTATGTTCACTATTTTATTTAAAGGACAAACTTGCAATAAGAAACATATGTTTAATGTACCCTAAGATTTTTTGTTAAAATAAAGCGAATAATTAAATTTTTTGTGGTGCCCTTTATTTAGAAAAGTATCCAAAATTCTGAGGTTATTGAGGGAAGACTCTTAGTTAATGGCTTACTGGTTGTACAATAAGGTCATGCAAAATAAGGCATTAATAAGTACTTAATAATGATGTAGGTTGCTTCTCTTTCTTCCCCTCCATTTTTCTGCATTCTTTCGTATCTCAAGTTATCATTACATATACGTATTGTTGCATTTAAACAACTGTATTGTTGATAATAAAGGTAAAGTATTGGTATTGTTCATTATCAATAGCGCTATTTCTATTGGTATTCGTATTGCTCCATTTTTAGTGTAATAATGCTCATTGCCATTTCTGTATTATTTTTTATTTTCGCTAACTGCTTATTTGCTATTACTTTTACCATCATATTTGTACATGTCGTATTTGCTGATGTTGCTCTATTGTTGTTGTTGTTGTTGTTGTGTTTGTTGTTGTTGTTGTTTTTGTCTCTCTGTCTAATCCCCCTCTTGTCCCCACAATTCCCCCCTCTGTCTTCCTTTTTTTCTCTTTCTATCCCCTCCTGCTCCGGCCCGGCTGCACCAAATGATAATATAAATACATTTAATAAAGTGAAATACAAATAAGGCAACAAGAGAAGTATCCTACACTTCTCTTTTGTAAAGTAAATCTGAACAGCCGATATGGGCATCTACATCTACTATATGATTTGCCTGAGAAGCTGGACAGGACAAAAAAAAAAAAAAAAAAAAAAGTACTTAATAATGACTCATTAAGAGCCAATATGTTACTAATTTGCATGTTACTAAGGAACTAATTAACGGTGAATATGTTCCCCATACTAAAGTGTTACCGTAATTTTTAACCCAGCAGTTTTTAGAGCGTAGTCTTAATTTTCAACAACTTCTTTCGGGGTTTTACGCGGCAGCACTTCGTGCTGATAGAAATGTTCCTCTTTTTTTCGTCAGTTTTCCTCTCTTTTTTTTTTTTTACCCTCAAAGAGTGCTCACATCCCTGTTTTTAGAACCAGCAGCCTCACTATTGCTTTGGCCGAAATCACCCTTCACATTAGCATGACGGCACAGCTGCCGATCGATTATTCGCCCGCTGTCGGATTCAAATGGAGCGCAATTAATTTGTCGTAAAAGCGCGGGAGACACATTTCAACCCGACTTAATCAGGGTCGGAAAGAGGAGGCCGGAAAGCGGATCGATGCTTCATCCTGCCGGCGTAGAATTGCCGAGAGGGGAGGCAGTGAAAGGGCCACAAAGACAGATTGCTCCAGCACACCTTACCTTTGATTTGAGCATGATCGTTGTCAGGGGGCCGCATTTGTTACTTCAATACGGGACGTCTGTGTTTGATAAAAGTTACCTGACATGCTGGCATCCATCAAATTGTGATGCATGGTTCCCCCTGGGGAGAAGCAATTAAGCCGAGGGAACATTGGCCGCCGAAGCTTTGCCAGCGTGCAACAGAGCAAAAGTACGAAACAACGCATCATTTCCACCCGCGCACCTGCAGGTAATCGCGGCGGCCGTAAACAAACTGCCGCTCTGCAGCGCCAGCGTGACAGTTTTCCACGTGGCAAGTCGAGCTGAACATTTTCAAGCTGCTTTCAAAACGTCCGCCGTATGTCGCCGATGTTTGAGTGCTGCGTTTAAGTGTCAGAAGCGCTCAGGAATACAAAGTACCCCGCACTCACGTTGCTTGTCAAGTTGCGTTAGAGGACGTTGATCTTAAAGAAGGCTGCCGCCATGGAAAGCTTGATCAAAGTGAGCGCCCTACAGTATTTCCCTGCGGAGACTCAATGTTGTATTTTTTCCAAACGGAATCATTAAAAATAATGATGTTTAAGTACAAAACATCGCAATGGACAGTTAGGCTCAAATAATATCAAATTGGATATTTTTAGACCCAATGAAACAAATATAAGACGACCTTTAACATAAGATGAAAGTAGATTGCAACAAAGTACAGTAGTACCTTAACCGAAGAGTGTTTTGAGATAGGAGCTGTCTCTCGGCTAATTGTTACGATTTTAAGTTGCGAGCAAAACTTTGAATTACAAGCATTCCCGCCATTGGCTGGCGTAGCAAATGTCACTGTGAATGCATTTTGAATTTATTTATTAATTTATTTATTTATTCCAGCAGACATATATAGCAACACTTGATCACTCTTTGTAATTTGACAGACATGCAACGGCACCCACCGAAAAGGGATACGGGGAAAAAAGCAAGAATGCTTATCCATGTCCCGCCCCTAATTTACCTTATATGTTGGTTATATATGTTGGTTGTATAGTCCGAAGTTTCAACAGCAGATTTTATGGATACATGAAAATTTCAGAACATATGCTGGAAAACACTTTGTCAATAGCATTGAGCGACCATGAGATTTTCTCCATCTTGCCTGGGTATCTTTTGTCTTCTGAAGCCTCGTCTGGTGTGTTATGTCCCTTATTCCACAGTGAGTTCTTTTGCACCTTTGTCCCACAGTTGAGATAGTCCAAACAACTAGTCATGTTTTTGATAGTTTCCCAACAACACATTTTTTACCGCAAGGTTGAACACTCTTAGGCTAGAAGACAGTTTAATTTCTCCGCTCACATTGTCCCACAGTTTCACCCCCGCTATAGATAACATTTGAGCCTTGAATGTGGAATTCACCATGTTAAGTTTGAATTTCAGGACACCCCTGAGTTCTTGTGGACCATCTGAGTGAAAACAGACTCTGTATATTTGCAGGTAGAGCCCTTTGTGAGGCCATAAACATAACTTGAAGGCTACTGTATTGGATTATATCATGTAGTTTAAGAAAATTACTCATTATGAACAGATCATTGGTATGTGCTCTATATGGGGCATAATGTATAATTCTAATTGACTTTTTCTGGAGCTTGAATAACGGTTCAATAGTGTCCCTGTAGGTGTGCCCCCAAACTTCAGGGCAATACTGTAAATGCGGCAATAAGAGCTAAGTAAATCGTTCTAAGTGAACTTTTATTTAGTAATTTCTGCATTTTCCACAAAATGGAGACACCCTTAGAACCCTTGAAGACTCGACCAAAACATCCTGTTTTACTCGCTGGCATTAGCTTATAGCTAAGAGATGGACATAACTTTGTTTTCCAACCACGGGAAAGGAAGAAAGTGAGTGTAAAGGACAGCGCTGAAAAGAAGTTGATGATATTGATTGAATTAAGAAAGACATCATCAGATTGTGTCGCCAACTTGGCGAAGCAATTTGAGTGTATCATTACTAGTCTGTGCCAAACTGAAGCAAAATGAGTCTAACACCAGCCCAAAATGTTGAAATAATATCAAACAGCTGACATTCATTCATTAAAATATAGAGAAGCTGCTGAAGGTGTGTTTGACGAAGAAACAGCTGGAAGGAAATACCAGAAGTCCACTCTCCAAAGTAAATGCTACTGTGCATTATTATTTAAATTCACTGGTTGTCTGAAGTGTTCCTGAACCCCTGTGGTGATATCCTTTATACACTTATGTCGATTTTTGATGCAGGGATCGAAGGTCCGTAATATCATCGCTTACGTGCAGTGATTTCTCCTGATTCTCTGAACCTTTTGGTGATATTACATACCTTAGATGGTGACATCCCTAAATCCCTTGCAATAGCTCGTTGAGAAATTCTGTTCTTAATATGTTCGACAATTTGCTCACGCATTTGTTCACAAAGTGGTGACCCTCGCCCTCGTTTGTGAATGACTGGGCATTTCATTGAAGCAGCTTTTATACCCAATCATGGCACCCACCTGTTCCCAATTAGCCTGTTCACCTGTGGGATATTCCAAATAAGTGTTTGATGAGCATTCCTCAACTTTTTCAGTCTTTTTTGCCACTTGTGCCAGCTTTTTTGAAACATGTTGCAGGCATCAAATTCCAAATGAGATACTATTTGCAAAAAATAACAACGTTTTCCAGTTCGAACGTTAAGTATCTTGTCTTTGCAGTCCATTCAATTGAATATAGGTGGAAAAGGATTAGCAAATCATTGTATTCTGTTTTTATTTACGATTTACACAATGTGCCAACTTCACTCGTTTTGGGGTTTGTAAATGTGTACTATTGACATTTTTTTTGCTCAAACAATTGTCTGTAATTAAAGATAAAAAGAAACTAGTTTGAGTATTGTGTTAAAGGCCTACTGAAATGAGATTTTCTTATTTAAACGGGGATAGCAGATCCATTCTATGTGTCACACTTGATCATTTCGTGATAAGATGCAGACAAGATGGCGCCGTCGTGTGCGGCTGGCCGTCTACCGCTCTCAGTCTGGTTTCAGTTTTTGTTGATGCACTAAACAGTTCGAGTCTCTGCTGGTGTATGATCGCCAAGAATTGTTGGTTTTTCGACCACCTATCAAAAATATTTTTTTCTTTTGATCTTGGTGGTCCAAATGTTTTGCCTCTGGTTGCTGTCAGGAATACCAGCTCACCTCTTCCAGGTTCCAGCCCTGAGCTTTCCGCGGAAGCGTCGCCGCGGCACCCGAAGTGGCCGCCGGGTAAAGCAGAGAGTGCTGTTGCCGTGCTCTTCCAGCGCTGCCCGGACGGGAAATGGATTAAGCGGTTCCCTTGTTGCTTGCTGGCCCTCCGTGGATCCATCGGGTTACCCTGTACCGAAAATCGGCCCCGATGAGAGACCCGGGACACGCCGCGCCCGCACCTGCTCAGCTCGGTGCCGCCAACGTGGGGTGAATCCCTCCAATTTAAAGTTGTTGTGCCGGGATTCACGGTATGCTGCGACGCCGGTCTCATCTCCTGCCAGAATTGGTCTGGTAAACGGCAGATCAGTGGCGAACAAAACGTTTCCACTCAGGGATTTCTTCGAGTCACGCTGTCTGGACTTCATGTGCATAACGGAGACGTGGCTCGGTACCGGTGAGTCCAGTGTTTTCTCCGAACTTCTGCCGGCAGACTGTTGCTATTTTAACTCTCCTCGTGCATCAGGCCGTGGAGGAAGAACGGCGACACTTTATAAAAATGACTATAAATGTAAGCAATGCTTTCCTTCGTCATTTTTTGCCAGCTCTGAATTGACTTTATTTGAGGTGTGTCGCGCTGACGCGGTGATGTGCGCTGTCATTTACCGCCCGCCCAAATACAATAAGGACTTCATCAATGACTTTTCGGACTTTTTAGCAGGAATTATTCCCCGCTATGATCGTGTCCTCATTGTTGGAGATTTTAATATCCATGTATGCCAGACCTGGGCATTCTGCGGCCCGCGGGCCGCATCCGGCCCTTTGTGCGTCCCTGTCCGGCCCGCGTGAGGCCAATTATAAATTACAAAATAAATTGAAAAAAGTATCTATGTCGAGTGTGCAATACAACGGTGCTGCTTTTGTTTTGAAAATCGTTATTTGTATTACTTCCGTGTGGACGTATGCGTGTGCGTGGTTGTGAGTGAATGTGAACAGCTGCAATTACAAAATAAAGTTGAAAAAACATCTATGTCCTGCGCGCAATACAACTGTGCTGCTTTTATTTTGAAAAGTATTATTTAAGGGCGTGTGTCCGTGTGTAACCTGCGAGTGAAGGTGCACATGCAGCGACAAGTAATGCACGGTTTACACCCGAGACGCTAAAAAGAGAAAAGTTGATGACGAATGCCGTGTTTTCAACAAGACATGAACTGCAAAGCAACATCCCCTCTAAGGTGCGTGCCTGCGCAATTGCGCACTGCTCAAGCGTCCACTGCACGCAGCAAATATATGCCGCGCACCAAATCAAATCCCATCTGAATTCTAAACAAAATAAACATATTTATTCTATGGAATTTTGCAATGCAACTTTGAGTGACAGTGACAACAAACGGCCCTAATGGTGTTCGTCAACACCGTTTACAACACCGTTCAATTGAACACCATTCAATTATTGTAACGTCTATCGAGATGCTTCGAGGACAGGATATTATATCGATCACTTTATTGAGCAAAACTGTTTATATTCGGACATAACCACACCAAAAACATGAGTAAAACAATTCTATCTCGAAAAACTAGTCATTTTCTGCCGTACAAACCAGGCCAAAACCAACTTGTCATCTGTCACCAACACGCATAGCACTAAACCACTGGTGCGTTTATGGCCACACAAAAAGTCGGACAACTCAAACACCATACAAAGTTACGCTATGACTCCTCAGTCATACGTGTGCTTATTTTACTGTCATTTATTATTAATGTTAATTTATTTATATTATTCATGGAATGCTGTTACACACACTATGTTGAAGTATTACTATTATTATTAATTATTATTATTATTATTATTATTTATCTTACGGTATATATCAAAAATAATATTGAGCAAAATTTAATTTAAATATTGTCGATGTGGCCCTCCAGCAGTGCTCGGGTAGCTCATGCGGCCCCCGGTAAAAATTAATTGCCCACCCCTGATGTATGCTGTCCCGACAAACCACTGGTGAAGGATTTTTTAAACCTTATTGACTCTTTTAATTTGACACAGTTTGTGTCTGGCCCCACACACGGACGTGGTCACACGCTTGATCTTGTCCTTTCATATGGTCTACCTGTGTCTAACTTGGACATTTGTGACAATGTGCTTTCAGACCATATGCCTGTCATATTTGAGGCC
Organism: Entelurus aequoreus; assembly: GCF_033978785.1. Classification (NCBI taxonomy): domain Eukaryota; kingdom Metazoa; phylum Chordata; class Actinopteri; order Syngnathiformes; family Syngnathidae; genus Entelurus; species Entelurus aequoreus. Next base: position 67,487,729 of record NC_084735.1, on the reverse strand, counting down.
AGTTTTAACCGCTTGACAGCTGGAGCGCGTGCTCCTGCGCGTCTCTGTCGAGTTTTTAACCCTTCCACTGCTGGTCAGTTTATTACTGCTTTTAACCAGGTTTTTTTTACCCTCTGACTCTGTTTTTTCTAGCACAGAGTCTGTTTTTTCTGACACTGAGAAACTCTATGTATTGTTTGCAGGGGCGGATTAAGAAATTTTGGCCCCCTGGGCCTGACATGGTCTTGGCCCCTCAACCCCCCGCGCGTGTGGGCGCACACACACGCACGCACTATGCAAGAAATACTGTATACTGTGAACAGACATGCACACTGTACTGTACAGAAGAGTGCACATACTGCACACACACTATTAGGTATACCACACAGACACTGACAAGCACAGGTTTCACACAGACACAGGGGGAGGGGATAAATGGCCTAAAAATAAACATTTTTGAAAATGATTACGCCCACTTCAGTGATGGTGCATTGGGTCATTTGAGAGATATTATGTATTGGAAGTTGGTAGCTATCATGAAATAAACCCCCCAACCCACCCAAAAAACTAAATCGGACATGATTTTTGCCCCCTTTTCCTCCCTTCTATCATTAAAAATAAAATAATATCTTAGGAAAACACATTGGCATAACGGCAGCTGTGCAGCAAATTGAGGCTCAAAGTCTGTATCTATTTGTGGTTAAGCTTGAGGAGAAGGAGAAAGGTAAAATGATAACATGCATCGGAGAGCACCACAAAGAAAGGTGTAGGCCAGTTCATGGTACAAGGGCTGCATGCAGGTCAAGATAGCCCATTTCCAAGAATGCTATAGTGGCTGGACAGGCACTGGACATGTCCTGAACTCAGTGTCAGACGTGGCTGCCGAATACTTGGATGAAGTGAAGCAGCTGACAGATCTCATGCTGCCCCATCTGAAGACTGTCCTGGCCAGGCAGAGGATGGATGAGGAGACCTTCCCAATGGACCCTGTCAGTGAACAGGCTAGTAACATTGATGGCACCCCTGTGCACAACATTGGGATGGAGAGACAATGTGGCAAGGTGGACTACAAACTGAAGAAGTTGGGCACACTGAACGCAGTCAATAGGTCAATAATTTTACAGAAGAGCCAGGAGCTTCAGAGGTTTCAAGGCAGCAGCACAAGCAAAAAGGGAGGTTGAACTCAACTGGAGTAAATTCATGAAGGCAAAATTCGAGAGTAGGGCAGATGAGAAACAAGAGATGGCTCAAAGAAAGGAGAGTAAGAGACTAGACATGCTGGACACACTGAAATCTTTTGATGGCCCCTTCACGATAGTGGGGAAGTTGAAAAGTTCCTTGTGGATGAAAGTCTGCACAAGAATGCAAAGCTGCAGAGAATGAAGCTTGAGGTTCAGTTTGCCAGAGAAAGCACCAAGCTTCTGCCTAAAGTCAATCCTATCTTCACAATCCAGGTGACACTTCCCAGAAATGGCAAAAGTGCAATTCTCCAAGTCATAATGGATACTTAGAATTTTATGGTGGTGGTAAGTATTCATGAAAACAGGTAGCCTAACATTAGTGAATGGGTGAATTCTGGAAATAACCTAAAAATCTTACACAGTGCACCTTTAAGCAAGGGGTTTCTTTCGTGCTTTCAATTTTGCAAAATCATCCACCACATCATTGAAGTCCAACTCTCTTGTCAGCTCACTCTCAATTGCCATTAGAGATAACGCATTTAATCTTTTCTGAGTCATTCTTGTGCGCAGCTCATTTTTTACTCTTGACAAAAGAGAGAATGAGCGTTCTCCCTCACAGTTACTGACCGGTAGAGTGAGAAAAATCTGTAGCGCAATGTATGTATTAGGAAACGTAGGCTGTAGTCCAAAATGTATTATTGTTTTGAGCAGTCCTGAAGGGGTCCTCTCCTCATCAGTGTTGTTGAGCTGTATAAAAGATTTGAACTGTATAAGCTCCTGTCCAAGACTTTCATTGAGGTCAGATGGGTATGATTCAGTGAGAATCTTGGCCTTGTGAAGGACTGAAGCATTGGACTCTGTATCCAAAGAGAAAAGGACACTGAACAAATTGTTCAGATGTTTGTAGGCCTCCAGACGGTGATTAAGGCTTGAACTCAGTTGATCAATAGAGGCAATAAATGTCTCTATTTGAAACAGTTGCCTTCCTTCAAGCACAACATCTGGGGATGCTGATTCATCAGCAAACTTTTTACGTTTCCTCGTCCGTTCAGCCCTGTAAGATGGGGTGCCACCCAACATGTTTAAGGCTTTCTGCTCAAAATGATCAAATAGATCTCTTTGGGAGAGAACAAAGGTGCGCAGAGATTCCAGCAATCTAACTGCTGTACCAAGGTCCATGTCTGCTTTTTGAAGTTGCAGACTTGTGGCCTGAAATCTGGACAGAACAGTGTCCCAAAAGCCTGCCATGAAGGCCATCTCAAGTGAATCCAGCTTCCGCACTAGACTGTCAGCTTCAGTTCGTGTGTCTCGTTTCTCTGTGTCATCAGTGGAAATAACCTGTAGTGCTGCTTTTATTTTACTGTAGTTCTGCCACAGTGCTTTGGTAGATTCTGCACGGCAACTCCAACGCGTGTTGGATAAAGCTTTAAGTGTGAGATCTATGTTGGAATTGCCAAATACCCTGTCCCATCGGTGTGTGGATGCAGTTGTGAAGTTGTAAATAGACTGAATCAAGTCAAAATACTTAGAGACTTCATTTCCACATCTGTCAATGCTGTTGACTCCCACCAAATTCAAAGAGTGAGCTGCACATGGAATATAGTGTATTAATGGGTTGCTTTTCTTTAAGTGAGCCTGCAACCCATTATACCTCCCTGACATGTTGCTGGCATTATCATAAGCCTGCCCCCTGCAATTTGACAGCTCTAACCCTAGATTTTCCAACACAGACATGACACAGTTAGCCAAACTTTCACCTGTATGGCTAGTAATGGGCTCAAAACCCACAAAGCGTTCAACAACACTGCCCTCTTTGCTAACAAAACGGAATATGAATGTCAATTGGTCCACATGAGATAAATCTGGGGTTGAATCCACAATGATAGAGTAGTATTTGCTTGCTTGCAGTTCATCTGCTATAGCCTGTTTGGTTTTTGCACCCATCAATTCAATGAATTCCTCACAAATGGTGGAGGACAGATATGAGGTATTACCTCGACCCATCTGCCCAAACTTTCTGATGTGATCCTTTAGAAAGGGATCAAATTCAGCCAGGACCTCCAGAATACCAAGGTAGTTCCCATTGAGAGGAGACCCTAACGATTCATTTTTACCCCTAAATGCAAGGCCCCTTTCTGCAAGGAATTTAATGACTGCAACAACTCTTTGTAACACCTGCCTCCAATAGCTGCTCTCTGCCTGAAACTGTTTGAACAGGTCTGCATCAACTGTGGCACCTTTGGCGCGGTTCAAGACTGCTTGCATGCAGGTTATGTGCTCAGCACTTCGCTCATGTTCACCAAATCTTTCTGAGTGTTTCCAATCACAATAGCCTGTCACAAAAGAATGCGTTTTTGGGGAAAACAGTTTGCATGCAAAGCAGTAAACATTACCAGTAGAGGGAGAGTACATCAGCCACTCTCTTTGTACTCGTTGTCCATTGGGCAAGTGTGAAGTAAAATGTTCATTGTTTAGGCATCGGGTTTTGCCTCCTAGCCCACTGTTCCTCACAGAAGCTGGATAATGGCTGTGACGGTTGTGAAATGATTTTGCACCTCTTTGAATAAGAACTTCCTTCATTGACTCAGTGAGGGTCTCAGCCCATTTAGCGGGATCACTAGGTAGAGTTGTCACTGTAGATGGTGTTGAAGAAAGATTCAGCTCATTTTCTATGCTGTCCAGAGGTGCAGTGACCTCACATTCATCCGAGCAACTGGCTACTGCTGAATTGGTTGAATCATAAGCATCAGAAGCATTTGGTTCAGTGTCTACACTTGTAGTGGTCTCAGGATCTTGGGAGCTACATGCTAGCTCAGGTGCATTGCTAACCTTAGCTGAATTTGCAGTAGCATTTATAGAATTGCTTTCAGCAGATGTCTTTGTACTGAAGAAGCTGGAGATATTTGGAACACTCTCAAGTAAAACTGATTCCTTTTTTTTCTTTTCTTGCTGAATTTTTTTTCTAGCTCCTCCACTTAAACGTTTATGATCCATATTTCCCTTCTTTCTTTGCACATTGGCTCTTTGCCTATCACAACAGATAAACCAACTATGTGTGTGTGTGTGTGTGTGTGTGTGTGTGTGTGTGTGTGTGTGTGTGTGTGTGTGTGTGTGTGTGTGTGTGTGTGTGTGTGTGTGTGTGTGTGTGTGTGTGTGTGTGTGTGTGTGTGAGTTTGTTTGTGTGTTTATGATCGGTGCTGCTTCCTTCAAGTGTGTGAGGTGATTTAGAAAACTAGCAACCCAGCATCAACACTCCAAAGCAGAGAATAACAGCTTACTAGCATAGACAATTGAGAGCAAAGAATCAACTGATTCGTCTGATAGACAGCAGGAGAGCAGAGTGGTCAGTGATGATCGAATCAAGAAAATGTCTAAATGGCAAGGGAACAGACTGATTTGTACTGAGGAGAAAGAGAGAGAGAGCCAATTACAGTGAAATATATTCCAAAAGAGCCAAGTGACTAGCTGAAGGCAGGGACAAATGCCTTGGAGTGACCAACAAGAGTGCAAAGTACCAAATGGCAAAATGTGGAAAGACCAACAGGCAGATCTGCTTTTACCTCTTATCTTCACAACCAAAAAGTTGCTAAATGATGTTTTCAGTCGCTAGCCAGGTATGGCCAAAAGACGCGAAATCTAGCGGCAAAGTCGGTCAATCACACTGACAGTGAAACAAATATTTTGAAAAGATAATAATTGTACACCTTTGTGCACTTTAGTCTTCTATCTAAATATTTTCACAAAGGACACCAAGGCAGCTTGCTAGCTATGATGGGAGCAACAATGTCTGATAGACAGCAGGAGAGCAGAGTGGTCAGTGATGATCCAATCAAGAAAATGTCTAAATGGCAAGGGAACAGACTGATTTGTACTGAGGAGAAAGAGAGAGCCAAGTACAGTTAAATATATTCCAGAGCCAAGTGACTAACTGAAGGCAAAGACAACAGCCAGATACCTTAGCAGAGACCAACAAGAATTCAAAGTACCTAATAGCAAGATGGCGAGACCAACACAATAAATTGTATTAGGATTTAATTTATTAACGTTAATCTTAACAGCCAAAAAGTTGCTGAATAATGTTTGTAGTCGCTAGCCAGGTATGCCCAAAACAAGAGTCGCTAAACCTAGCAGCAAAGTTGCTTAATTGCAACACACTCTAGGATTCAGGGGAATTAAGGATAATAAAGATATTAATTGTACAACTTTTTGTACTTTTTTTCTAGTTTTTTGAGTCGCCAGCCATGTATGGCCAAAAGTCGCTAATTGAATGCCAACGTTGCTTAATCGCCAACACACTGGGACTCACTGAAGGACTGACTGAATAAAAAAGATAATTAAGAAAATTGTGTACTTTTCTCTTCTGATATTTTCTCTAAGGACCCCAAGCTATCTGCAAGCAGCAATAATGTCTGACAGACAGGAGAGCAGAGTGGTCAGTGATGAATGGCAAGGGAACAGGCTGATTTGTACTGAGGAGAAAGAGAGAGAGAGAGCCAATTACAGTGAAATATATTCCAAAAGAGCCAAGTGACTAGCTGAAGGCAGGGACAAATGCCTTGGAGTGACCAAGAAGAGTGCAAAGTACCAAATGGCAAAATGTGGGAAGACCAACAGGAAGATCTGCTTTTACCACTTATCTTCACAACCAAAAAGTCGCTAAATGATGTTTTTAGTCGCTAGCCAGGTATGGCCAAAAGACGCGAAATCTAGCGGCAAAGTCGGTCAATCACACAGTGAAACAAATAATTTTAAAAAGATAGTAATCGTACAATGTCTTGTACTTTTGTCTTCTTTCTTAATATTTCTCAAAGGACACCAAAATGTCGCTATCTGCAGGCAGCTTGCTAGCTATGATGGCAGCAACAATGTACCTTAGAGTGACTGACCAACAAGAGCTCAAAGTACCTAATGGCAAAATGTGGAGAGACAGACACAATAAATTGCATTAAGATGAAGAGAACTGTTGCTATTATTAATCTTAACATCAACCAGAAAGTCGCTAAATGTCACCAGCCAGGTATGGCCAAAAGTCGCTTAATTGGCCACACACAGTAACAGAGAAACTAACAAAAAAAAGATCATAAAGATAATAGTTGTACAACTGTGTGTACTTTTGTCTTCTTTCTAAATATTTTCCCAAAGGACACCAAAATGTTGCTATCTGCAGGCGGGAGCGTGCCTATGTTCCCCGGGTCCTATGTTCCCCGGGTCCTATGTTCCCCGGTTGTTCCTGGGTCTTTGTATGCGACCGGGGAACTTAGGACCCTTTTTCTAAAAAAGGGTCCTATGTTCCCTGCATTGTATCTGGCGAAATTGCGAAATTGTGCCCTGACCAAAACCATCCCTAAACCTAACCTGTCACAGGGCGTTGTGGAGCACTTTTTTTTGGCGAAATTGTGCCCTGACCAAAACTATCCCTAAACCTAACCTGTCACAGGGCGTTGTGGAGCACTTTTTTGGCGAAATTGTGCCCTGACCAAAACCATCCCTAAACCTAACCTGTCACAGGGCGTGCGGCAGCAGATAGAGCAACTCAAACGCGAACTTCCTTCCTTCGACAACTTAAACGCGTCTCTGTCATGCGTGTCTGCGTGCGTCTTACTTAGTCGCGCATTGGAAGCAGCGGGGAACATAGAACCCTTTTCTGGAAAAAGTGTTGTACGTTCCCCGCAGCGGGGAACATAGAACCCTTTTTTTTAAAAAGGGTCCTTAGTTCCCCGGTAGAGGGGAACATAGGACCCGGGTAACATAGGGACGGGGAACATAGGGATGACCCGCTGCAGGCAGCTTGCTAGCTATGATGGCAGCAACGATGTCTGCCAGACAGGAGAGAGTGGTCAGTGACGATCGAATCGAGAAAATGACAAAATGGGTCAAAGACCAAAAAGTTATTAACTGACAGCAGTGACAAATGTCAGACTGTAAACTTTCTCGAAAGAAAAGGACAAAATGGGAAGATGCTGATAATAACAGCAAAATGGAAAATATAAGAATTTCCAAGTAATGCTCAACTCAAGTGTGTGTGTGTGTGTGTGTGTGTGTGCGCGTTAAACTTCTTGTTGAATGATTTCAAATTATCTCTGAGTCTGAACTGAGGGAAAGGAAACCAAATTTTGAGCAGTCTCTCACGAGTTCAAAATACCAAATGAGGAGATTCTAAAAGAACAGACCGGTTTATGAAAGACTTGATGGGGGAGGGGCACAGCTAAGAATACTTGAGTGAGATTCTGTGATCCAAATTCGAGATAGAGCTTTTTGATAATGATAATTTGTCAGAGTAAGGTTGTGTAATCAAAATTTGAGAATGAGCTTTGTCAATCAATCAAGAATATTTGCATTAAGTTCTGTGATCAAAATTCAGAAACAACCTTTAATAATTGATAAAGAATATGTGAGTGAGGTTGTGTGATCCATCCAATTTGAGAATTAGCTTTGATAATAATGATTGAGAGCCTCTGGCCCTCTGTGGATCATGGCCGCGGGGCCAATTTTGCCTGGCCCCTTGGGGCCTCTGTGGGTCGTGGCCGCGGGGCCAAGTTGGCCTGGCCCCTTGGGGCCTCTGACCCTCTATGGATCGGGGCCAAGTTGGCCTGACCCCTCGGGGCCTCTGGCCCTCTATGGATCATGGCCGCGGGGCCAAGTTGGCCTGACCCCTTAGGACCTCAGGCCCTCTGTGGGTCGCGGCCGCGGGGCCAAGTTGACCTGGCCCCTTGGGGCCTCTTACCCTCTATGGATCGTGGCCGCGGGGCCAAGTTGACCTGGCCCCTTGGGGCCTCTGGCCTTCTGTGGCTCGCGGCCGCGGGGCCAAGTTGGCCTGGCCCTTTGGGGCCTCTGGCCTTCTGTGGGTCGTGGCCGCGGGGCCAAGTTGGCCTGGCCCCTTGGGGCCTCTGACCGTCTATGGATCGTGGCCGCGGGGCCAAGTTGACCTGGCCCCCTGGGGCCTCTGACCCTCTATGGATCGTGGCCGCGGGGCCAAGTTGGCCTGGCCCCTTGGGGCCTCTGACCGTCTATGGATCATGGCCGCGGGGCCATGTTGGCCTGGCCCCTTGGGGCCTCTGGCCCTCTGTGGGTCGCGGCCGCGGGGCCAAGTTGACCTGGCCCCTTGGGGCCTCTTACCCTCTATGGATCATGGCCGCGGGGCCAAGTTGGCCTGGCCCCTTGGGGCTTAAGATTATTATTTTTGCAAAAGTAGTTTTGCTTGGGTCGCGGCCGCGGGGCCAAGTTGGCCTGGCCCCTTGGGGCCTCTGGCCCCCTGGGCCTGGGCCCGGTAGGCCCGGTCATTAATCCACCTATGATTGTTTGACTCCACCTGTGACACAGTCTTGAACTCAGGGGCTCCTTTAAAAATCAAAAAGGCCAAAACTAAATCAGAACCCTGGTTTAATGAGAGAAGCCGTGCGATCAGACGTGAGTGCCGCAAAGCTGAACGCAGGTGGAAGAAGGACAAGCTTTAGGTGTCACTCCAGATTTTAAAGGACTGTTGGCATCGATATCAGAGCACAGTAAAAGAGGCAAAAAGAGAACATTTGACAAACATTATTGCCTCAAATAGTCTTGACCCTCGTGTTTTATTCAAAACCATTGACTCTGTTCTTAATGCCCCTCAGCCTACATGTTTGGAACCCTCCTCTGAATTGTGCAATGCCTTTTTAAAGTATTTTATTGATAAGATTGCCACAACGAGGGCTCTCATCTCTGTTCCGACCTCTGACCCTTCTGTCCCGTTTAACTACTCTGCTGTTTTTAATCAGTTTGAGCAAGTGACTCTGCGGCAGTTACAAGAGTTAACTAATCATATGAAGCCCTCAGGTTCCCCCCATGATGCTGTCCCTCCTACATTTTTTAAAGAAGTGTTTTCTTGCATAGGGCAGCCAGTTCTTAACATTTTAAATAGCAGTCTGTTTTCTGGTGTGGTTCCTACCAGTTTTAAACACGCCGTGGTTCAACCGCTTTTAAAGAAACCTGGTCTGGACAGTTCAGTATTAGCCCATTTTAGACCCATTTCTAAGCTGCCTTTTCTCTCAAAAATCTTGGAGAAGATTGTTTTTACCCAGTTGAACACTTTTTTAGAGGACTCTGATATTTTAGAAGTCTTTCAGTCTGGGTGTAAACCCCTCCATAGTACCGAGTCAGCATTAGTAAGGGTTTTTAATGACATCTCTCGAGCAACAGACTTAGGTGATCATGTGATTTTAGTTTTACTCGATCTAACAGCAGCATTTGATACGGTGGACCATAATATTTTAATTAGCCGCCTACAACATCATGTTGTAGGCGGCTAACATGTAAAGGTTAACATGTAAAGCGACTTAACATGTACTTAGATAAGCGCTATATAAATCCCAGGTATTATTATTATTATTATTATTACAACATCAAGTGGGCATCTGTGGTACTGCCCTGAGTTGACTGAAGTCATATTTGACTAACAGGACCTTCTCTGTAAATGTTGCTGGTTCTGAATCTGCTGTTGCTCCCTTAACATGTGGGGTCCCACAGGGCTCAGTTTTAGGACCACTGCTCTTTTCTATTTATTTACTTCCCCTGGGCTCAATCCTAAGAAAGCATGGTATTTGTTTTCATTGTTACGCTGATGACACACAAATTTATTTTCCGTTAAAGAAAAATCATGCCTCTTCAATACAGCCATTACTTGCTTGTCTTGATGACATCAAGGCCTGGATGGCCCTAAACTTCTTAAACTTCAATGAAAAGAAGACAGAAGTAATAGTGTTTGGACCTAGTGGTACCTGTGAGCTTCCCCCTGTTGACTTTGGCCCCTTGGCTTTGTACGTTAAGCCCATGATCACCAACCTGGGTTTTCGTATTGACAGTGATTTTAAATTGGACCGTCAGATTGGCACAGTGGTGAAAGCCAGCTTTTTTTATTTACGTCAGCTGGCTAAGGTTAAAAACCTTCTTTCTAGGCAACAGTTTGAGACAGTAATCCATGCCTTTATTACATGTCGGCTGGATTACTGTAACGCTTTATATTTTGGAATTAGTCAGTCCTCCCTCTCACGTCTGCAGCTGGTCCAAAATGCAGCTGCCCGACTTTTAACAAACACAAAAAAAAGAGAGCACATTACTCCTGTTTTAGCCTCCCTCCACTGGCTGCCTGTGTCTTTTAGAGTCCATTTTAAAATTATCTTACTTGTTTTTAAATCCTTACATGGTCTTGCCCCACCTTACCTCTCTGAGCTGCTCCACCTCTATGCCCCCACCCGGTCCCTCAGGTCAGCTGATCAGCTGATCCTGGAGGTACCCAAATCCAAGCGTAAGCTCAGGGGGGACAGAGCCTTCTCTGTTGCGGGCCCCAAACTCTGGAATGATCTTCCACTCCATGTGAGACAGGCCCCTTCTTTGGCTATTTTTAGGACCCTTCTTAAAACCCATTTTTATTCACTGGCTTTTAACCCAGCATGAGACTTTAAACTGTTTTTAACTTTTAACTTTTTTAACTGCTTTTTATCTAACAAAATTGTTCTTAGGGTAATTTTGTATTTGCTTTTTTAATGTGTATTTTACTTCTGTTTTAAATTTTATTTTTTAGTCTGTCCTTTGCCTTTATTTCTTTGTGGTGTACAGCCCTTTGTTTTTCAACTGTGGTTGTTTTTAAAGGGCTTTATAAATAAAGTTGGTATGGTATGGTATGGTATGATATTGCCATATTTTTGCTGAAAGGATTTAGTAGAGGACATCGACGATAAAGTTCGCAACTTTTGGTCGCTGATAAAAAAGCCTTGCCTGTACCGGAAGTAGTGTGAGGTCACAGGTTGTGGAGCTCCTCACATCTGCACATTGTTTACAATCATGCCACAAGCAGCGAGAGCGATTCGGACCGAGAAAGCGACAATTTCCCCATTAATTTGAGCAAGGATGAAAGATTTGTGGATGAGGAAAGTGAGAGTGAATATATATACTCTATTAGCCACAACACAACCAGGCTTATATTTAATATGCCACAAATTAATCCCACATAACAAACACTTCCCCCTTCCCGTCCATATAACCAGTGTTGGGTTAGTTACTGAAAACCAGTAACTAGTTACAGTTACTAGTTACTTTATTTCAAAAGTAACTCAGTTACTAACTCAGTTACTTACACCAAAAAGTAATGCGTTACTGTGAAAAGTAACTATTTAGTTACTTCTTTTTTTTTTAAAGCTCCCATTAATGCCCTTTTAGCCTTCATTTCAGTACTGTTATTGCACTGGAGAATAATACGATCTGTTGACCAACTTGACATGCATTTGTATCTTCCTTTTAACATAATTAATGAAAAACAGTGCAACATAAAAAGGCATTTCTCCTTTCTTTAAACTTGGACCAATGACCATTAATAAAAAACAACTTAAAGTGCAACATAAGAAGGCACATCATCTTCCTTGAAACATAGATAGTGAAATAAAGCCTGACATCTGGAGTGATGCTGCTGTCTTCCACACTTGGAGTCATGGATTGTAGAATCCTTGTTTTCAGTGGCAGGATCATTGACACAGATGGTGAAGTTTCAGTGCTCAGTAGAGATGTAACACTTTTGAGGGGTTTAAGCACCTGGAGGACCTCCTCTGCCACTCTCACATCATCAGACAGGTTGATGATGTCTTTGACATTTGTCTGCAGGTTGTTGTGGGTCAATGCAGAGTATATAACTGCCTGCTGCTGCAACATTTCATAAGTGGAGTTCCACCTCGTTGGGACATCATGTATAAACTTTATGAGTAGGCAGCTTTAGCATGTCTTGCTTTGTCTTAAGCACATGAGCAGCTGTCGTGCTTGGGTGGAAGTAGGAAACCTCCCTCCTGATCCTCCCAAGGAGGCGCTCCATCCTATTGACTGAGATGTAATGCCAAATTCCCTACATGCACTACCTGTGGTCCCAGTCCTGCCTCATTCACTGCAAGTATTTGATTTTTGGCGTTATCACGTGACTTGGATATCTTTATCCTCCATTCCTCCACTGCTTGTGTCAGTACCTGCGCAAGGTGACTCTCGTAGAGGGGGCGTGTCTTCTCATCTGCCAATCTGCTGTGATGAAGTGAGCTCTTATCGTCACATAGTTCCCCTGGACGTCCACCTGAGCGCAATAGATGATGCTCGGGATAGCTCATCATCCACAACTTTTTTCTTCTCCTGCTCATAAAGATCTGGCAAAATCTTATCGCTGAAGTGGGTGCGCAACGGGATGTCGTAACGTGGCTCAAGCACATTCAGCATGTGTTTAAAAGCCTCGTTTTGCACAACCGAGTCTGCACCTATAAACACACCGATTAAATGGCGCGGGGCGTTCAAGCTCCTCCGTTACTCCGCTCGCCATGACCACGCTGTGTGTGGACTGAACGTGCGGACACCTTTTTTTTTGTTTCATACATCAAACAGCGGATCACGTGTGTGCCGAACCGAAGACACGCCCCGTCCCCCCCCCCCCCCCACCCTCCTCCCCACACCCACACCCACACCCAGACATGGGTGTGGGTGTCTGGGTGTGTACTCTTTTTTTCTCTCCGGCTTGTGACAGAGGAAGATTCAGAAGAAAGACACCGCAGAGCTTCTGTTTCTAACCAATACTACATAAAAAATAACGTAAAGTGACGCAGTAATGCATCATGTAGTAACGGTAACTGAGTTACTGAATATAAAAAAATTACGCGTTAGATTACTAGTTACCGCCGAAACTAACGGCGTTACAGTAACGCGTTACTTTGTAACGCGTTAGTCCCAACACTGCATATAACCTACCAATACAAATCAAACACCCGCACAACACACTCAATCCCACAGCCCAAAGTACCGTTCACCTCCACAAAGTTCATACAGCACATATATTTCCCCAAAGTTACGTACGTGACATGCACATAGCGGCACGCACTTACGAGCAAGCGATCAAATGTTTGGAAGCCACAGCTGCGTACTCACAGCACCGCGTATCCAACTCAAAGTCCTCCTGGTAAGAATCTCTGTTGTCCCATCTCCACAAGCATGCGTATCCAACTCAAAGTCCTCCTGGTAAGAGTCTCTGTTGTCCCAGACCAATGGTAAAGCTTGACTGTCATCATTTGGGAATGTAAACAATGAAACACCGGCTACGTGTTTGTGTTGCTGCAGCCGGCCGCTAATACACCGCTTCCCACCTACAGCTTTCTTCTTTGCTATCTCCATTGTTCATTAAACAAATTGCAAAAGATTCACCGACACAAATGTCCAGAATACTGTGGAATTTTGCGATGAAAACAGACGACTTAATAGCTGGCCACAATGCTGTCCCAAAATGTCCGCTACAATCCATGACGTCACGCGCAAACGTCATCATACCGAGACGTTTTCAGCAAAATATTTCGCGGGAAATTTAAAATTGCACTTTACTAATCTAACCCGGCCGTATTGGCATGTGTTGCAATGTTAAGATTTCATCATTGATATATAAACTATACGACTGCGTGGTCGGTGGAGTGGGTTTCAGTAGGCCTTTGATATTGTTCAATCTCAATGGCACTTACCATAAACAAACTGAAAATATAATTAATCATTTAATGACCTAATCCCTAGCTGTTGGCAAGGCAGCATTTTACGATGCTGATTTTAAGATAATAATCGTCAATGAAGCAGACATCATACAACTGCCCAGCGGCTATAAATGAAAATGGTTAAACTGGTATTGAAAACATTTTAACATTTTGTCTTTTGGTGTTTGTCAAAAACAGGTCTTGAAAAATAAGGATCTTTTTTTATCCAGGTCAGTATGATAAATCATATCCTATCACTCCAGAAATCCCCACTATTGCAATCCCGGAGGTTTACCCTTCCTACGTGATAAGCAGACCACGCAGGACACTCAGTCTGTTCACTGATTGTTGTGTAATTTGCATGCGTAGCATTTTATAGAAGCCTCATTTGTGGCCGGCTAGTAATTAGTCAAGCATTTGGGAAGCCATTAAGGGACATACGGCCTGTTATCGACTGCCTGGCCTAGTTTATGGTCGACACGAGTATATACCTGTATGTTGGCGACTATGAAAAACCTGAACCATGACACCCCAAGGCAGGAACAAATACACAAAACAATCCCAGAGTTTCCCAAACAGTAAATCTTGTAGCTGTCAATAAATCAGTCCACCCAGTAAAGCCAGCAGTAAAGCCCAACATAACTCAATCACCCTGTTGAAAGGATGTGTGACCGCCGGCTGTGGACCACTGCGGAATCTTTAACCGTGTTTTTGACCTCATTAGCTTAATTCAAACGCAACACCCTGCTGTTTACTTCTGACTTTGCAACAATGTACAAATACCAATTTAGCACCGGCTGAGGAACTAACTCAATATTGGAGAAAGTGATAATGTCCCCTCAACCGTCATCATCAGGGATCAGATATTAAACACTCGGAAATGGCGCCGGAGGGGAATTTAATCTTCCAGAGATTGTTCATTTTGGGGGGTTCAGGAGACCTATGGCAGGGAATGAAGACGCAAAATTAAATCTTGGAAGAACTTGATATTTTCAGTCAGGTTTGTTCAACGCTGGGCAGCTCAGAGCATTGTTTGCACCTAAGACTGCAAAAGTAAAGCAAACTTCTGCTGGAGTTGCAGGATAGTTGTAAACCAATGACCTGTAACAATAGTGCGAGAATTATTATTAGTATGTTGACTTTCAAGCATTTGTTCTGCAATGTCACATTGGACTTCCTGAGGCCAAAATTGTCAGTTTTTCCAAAACTAGGGGTGTCCTGATACAAATCTTTTACTTCGGATATGACACCATTATTGGAGCCTTGAGCAATGACCAATACCAATATTGATCCCATATACAGTCGTGGTCAAAAGTTACACTTGTAAAGAACATAATGTCATGGCTGTCTTGAGTTTCCAATCATTTCTACAACTCTTATTTTTTTGTGATAGAGTGACTGGAGCACATACTTGTTGGTCACAAAAAACATTCATGAAGTTTGGTTCTTTTATGAATTTATTATGAGTCTACTGAAAATGTGACCAAATCTGATGGGTCAAAAGGATACATACAGCAATGTTAATATTTGGTTACGTGTCCCTTGGCAAGTTTCAATGCAATAAGGCACTTTTGGTAGCCACCCACAAGCTTCTGGCAAGCTTCTAGTTGAATGTTTGACCACTCCTCTTGACAAAATTGGTGCAGTTCAGCTAAATTTGTTGGTTTTCTGACATGGACTTGTTTCTTAAGCATTGTCCACACGATTAAGTCAGGACTTTGGGAAGGCCATTCTAAAACCTTAATTCTAGCCTGATTTAGCCATCCCTTTACCGATTTTGACATGTGTTTAGGATCAGTGTCCTGTTGAAACACCTAACTGCGCCAAAGACCCAACCTGCGGGCTGATGATTTTAGGTTGTCCTGAAGAATTTGGAGGTAATCCTTCTTTTTCATTGTCCCATTTACTCTCTGTAAAGCACCAGTTTAATTGGCAGCAAAACAGGCCCAGAGCATAATACTACCACCACCATGCTTGACTGTAGGTATGGTGTTCCTGGGATTAAAGGCCTCACCTTTTCTCCTCCAAACATACAGTATTTCTGGGTATTGTGGCCAGACAGCTCAATTTTTGTTTCATCTGACATCACATGGACAAAGATAAGACCTTCTGGAGGAAAGTTCTGTGGTCAGATGAAACAAAAATGCCATATTGTTAGATTAAGGATTTATGTTACATAAGTATAGCTTGTGTGCTATTGTGTGCTTCGCTGGTGTGTAGCTGTTAGCTAGCCTATAGCCTTCCATGTTTATCTTTTCTTAATAACTTGAATATAAGAAAAGACCAACCGTGTGTGCTTATTGGAGGACATTTAGATGTTAACTCACTGTCAAGCTTTGCACAACTAAATATGCTGCAGGCATGCTCATATCGGAGTTCATATCAGAGATTTTAGCTGTAAACCAATCTAATCCCATACTGTTTTTTGCTTAGAACGGACCAATATTAGAGATCAACAAAGGATCAAGACAACAATAATGTATATTCATATTTCTTTCAACTCAATACAAGTCAGTCTCTTTGAAATTGTCAGCCCAAAGTAAACATATCAAATTATTAAACTTTGGGGTTTTTAACCGTTTAAAGGCCAGTGTGTTAACGTAGTGCCATTGTTTTCCTACTTCAAACAATAAAATAAACACACACACACACCATTATTTTCCTACACACTAACTCACCATTTTTACCGGGGGCCGCATGAGCTACCCGAGCACTGCTGGAGGGCCACATCGACAATATTTCAATTAAATGTTGCTCAATATTATTTTTGATATATACCGTAAGATAAATAATAATAATAATAATAATAATAGTAATACTTCAACATAGTGTGTGTAACAGCATTCCATGACTAATATATATAAATTAACATTAATAATAAATGACAGTAAAATAAGCACACGTATGACTGAGGAGTCATAGTGTAACTTTGTGTGGTGTTTGAGTTGTCCGACTTTTTGTGTGGCCTTAAACGCACCAGTGGTTTAGTGCTATGCGTGTTGGTGACAGATGACAAGTTGGTTTTGGCCTGGTTTGTACGGCAGAAAATGACTAGTTTTTCGAGATAGAATTGTTTTACTCACGTTTTTGGTGTGGTTATGTCCGAATATAAACAGTTTTGCTCAATAAAGTGATCGATATAATTCCTGTCCTCGAAGCATCTCGATAGACGTTACAATAATTGAACGGTGTTCAATTGAACGGTGTTGACGAACACCATTAGGGCCGCTTGTTGTCACTGTCACTCAAAGTTGCATTGCAAAATTACATAGAATAAATATGTTTATTTTGTTTAGAATTCAGATGGGATTTGATTTGGTGCGCGGCATATATTTGCTGCGCGCAGCGGACGCTTGAGCAGTGCGCAATTGCGCAGGCACGCACCTTAGGTGAGGGGACGTTGCTTTGCAGTTCATGTGTTGTTGAAAACACGGCATTCCTCATCAACTTTTCTCTTTTTGGCGTCTCGGGTGTAAACCGTGCATCACTTGTCGCTGCATGTGCACCTTCACTCGCAGGTTACACACGGACACACGCCCATAAATAATACTTTTCAAAATAAAAGCAGCACAGTTGTATTGCGCGCAGGACATAGATGTTTTTTCAACTTTATTTTGTAATTGCAGTCGTTCACATTCACTCACAATCACGCATACGTCCACACGGAAGTAATACAAATAACGATTTTCAAAACAAAAGCAGCACCGTTGTATTGCACACTCGACATAGATACTTTTTAAAATTGATTTTGTAATTTATAATTGGCCTCACGCGGGCCGGACAGGGACGCACAAAGGGCCGGATGCGGCCCGCGGGCCGCAGAATGCCCAGGTCTGCACTAACTCATAACCCATTATCCAACTTTTGTAGCGACACACAGGTATATTTTCAAAAGCAAGGCACCCTTGAGGAAGAAAGTCAAAGATACATTGAAAGACTACATTTGTGTATGTTATGTCAATAGTTTTCATTAGGCCCTTTTCCACCAAAAGTTCCGCTACTTTTTGTTCCTGGATCTATAGGTTGCCGTAGAAGAGTGTGTTTTGTGTTTCCACCGCATTTCACAGTCCAGGGTAGTTTATACAAATCAGGCTGATGACATATGGAGGAGTGGTTTACTATATTTCTACACTGATACCATGTAAATAAACAAAGAACATTAGGTCACAGTTATTTTACTAAAAAGTAAGAACATGAATTACAAAGCAATAATATACAAAACGATATGATTTGAAAAAATTAAGTGTACCAAATGTTTATAAAAGTACACAATGTCCAACACTCAGAAAGTCGTCCTCTCTGTAAATGATGAATTCATGAGGGTCAGGTGATTTATTTTGGTCAATTTCAGTTGTAAATAACAATATATAAAGTATAAATGTCAGGGATTATCTTGCAACAACACAAACACATCGGCTTTAGCGTTAGCATGTTAGCATTGGCATTCTGTTCACTCGGGTTGAGGCTAATAAAGCCTGCTCAGTGGCCTAGTGGTTAGAGTGTCCGCCCTGAGGTTCGGTAGGTCGTGAGTTCAAACCCCGGCCGAGTCGTACCAAAGAATATAAAAATGTGACCCATTACCTCCCTGCTTGGCACTCAGCATCAAGGGTTGGAATTTGGGGTTAAATCACCAAAATGATTCCTGAGCGCGACCACCGCTGCTGCTCACTGTTCCCCTCACCTTCCAGGAGGTGGAACAAGGGGATGGGTCAAATGCAGAGGTTAATTTCACCACACCTAGTGTGTGTGTGACTATCAGTGGTACAATTAACTGCTTATAGTTTCCAAAAAAAAAGTTACTGCAAGTCGAAAGCTCCTTTTGGTCTTCTTTCTCTCCGGTGTCAAGTTTGTTGTAACAAAAATACACAAGAAACAAGAAATAAACAAGTCGCCGCACATATTCTGATAGCGGTCGTGTGTTTGAAAAATAAGTTTTAGGAAGACCCCCGACTGTGTTCAACCAATCAGCGTTTGACAGCACAGCCCGCCTCCGAAAAGGTTTACAGGTAGCTTCACAAAGTCCCACCTTGCAGGCAAGAACTTCAAAAGGTTCCTGAAGAACTACATCTACCCCGGTAGTTTTTGGTGGAAACACCGGGGGGACTTTATTTACCCGGTGTAAGTGGGAAAGTTCATGCCGTGGAAAAGAACCTAATGAAACTTTTTTAGCACTAGGAAGTATTGTGTCAGTATTTGTGGAGCCTGGCAATTTCAGGCTAGTTTAATGAACAGTTCTAAAACGAGTAAATGTAATGTCCTCCAACAAATTTGACCTATATCCATTCCAAACAGCCAGAATACCTGGACAATAAAAATAAAAAAATGTTCCTTCAGTATGACATAAGGGTTACCTTTTATCAACAGATACTTGTCAGTCAAACATCTCTGGGATTCTTGTTCTGAAAGTAAATCTTAAGGGATATAGTCTAGAGGTGTCAAAAAAAATTAGATTTTCGAGTTAATTGCGATTCTTATTTGTAAAAAAAAATGTTATCGATTAAAAAAAAAAAATGTTGTATCTATCCTGTCCAGCCACTCGGTCAAATCACAGTGTTGATGTAAAAATCTGCTTTACAGATCTACTTTAGGAAAGACAAATGTTGAATATTTCTATTTGTATTCGACTGTAATAAATGTTTGGGTATAATTTTATTAAACAATCAATCAATCAATCAATGTTTACTTATATAGTCCTAAATCACGAGTGTCTCAAAGGGCTGCAACGACATCCTCGGCTCAGATCCCACATCAGGGCAAGAAAGAACTCAACCCAATGGGATGACAATGAGAAACCTAGGAGGTTATAAAACCAGTTTACTTTTATGTTATATAGGAATTTATCAGAGCTGTATATCTACTTTATGAAGGAATGTAGTCAATCATAGAACTGGCACCCAATGCTATTAAAAAAAGTATTGATTTTGAATAGAGAATTGTTTTGAATGGAGAATCGATTCTGAATCGAATCTTTACCCCTAAGAATCTAATCGAATCGTGTGGTGCCCAAAGATTGACATCCCTAATCTAGTCTCTATGCAATCCTTAGAACCTCCAATAAAATCTTGGTCACCACTAATAAGAAAGCACATTTGCTTCTGGAGGAAAGAAGCAAAAACAACCACAATGGCTATTGGAGTCCAAACAGCCTCTATAAACGATGCTTGAGGCAAAGACCCAGGCCGGTGTTTATCCCATCGGGTCACACAAAGTCAGTCCAAGTTGAGTCATAGCCAGAAAGATGAGACACTTTCAGTCCCTCAACAAAGTACAGAAGCAGTAAATTGAGCTGTTGGTATTTTCTTCTACAACAGGAACAAAAGAGGCAGAAGCTGCGCTTGTGCAATACTAAAAAAAAAAAAAAAAATGGGTCGGATACACAAGACTGCATTTGTACTAAGTGACAGCCCTATTAATCATGGACGGGGTGCTGTTGGTGCCCACTGGCTTTGCTCTGCAGGTGATTTGTCCCTCTGGATGGAAGGAGTAGGGGACACCAACCTCCCCCGTGTTCTCCCTCCTCTCTCATGCCCTCTGTGTAACCCATTCTCTAACTCCGCTACTTTGATGCTCTGCTGCCTCACTTTCTTTCCATTTTCCTCCATGCCCTTGGAATGTTTTGAAAACCATTTTCCCACCCCAAAAAAAATCGGTCCTATGATGTCCTAAAAGTTTGGGATCCTCTCAAATGTCTCGGGTGTCGATGTCTGCAATGGATGCATGCAAATGTCAAAGAGCTTGACTACATACCAAAAAATACACCACTCAGCTGCGGAAATACATGCATTTGAAATAAAAATTAAAAATACTTAAGTGTTCCACTATGGAACACTCTGTTACAGTCTCTGTTAACGTATTGGCAAACATTGCACATAACAAGCCCGTCCGTTTGCAGGCATATACATTTTTGTGATCCAGTTCCCAAACAAAGAATCACACACGCGGTGACTCTGCCCTTTATGAAGCTGTATCTGGGCCAAAAGTTTTGCATTAGAAAATGAACAATCTTGTTTTAATATGAATCCGAATCAGATGTTAACATTTGAAAAATACATCAATTAACTTCACACATTATTTTCATCTGGAAAAAAAAAAGGTTTCGAATCTAAAAAAAATGCAATTTTAGACCAAATACAATACATTACTGTAATAAAATAAGTTTTGAATCGGAAAAAAAACTAAATATATGAAAATTAAAAAATGTATTCAAAATAATTACCAGAGTGAATCCTAATTATATTCAACCTGAGAAAAATGTGTGCTTGTATTTTTACACTAGTAAGGGGATTAATATGGCCCCATTCGCGACGGTTTACCTGACATTAAATGTGACGAATTGGGGGTGCCCTATCCACTTTACCCAGATAGGGCTAAATAATGTATTTTTTGTGGCAATTACAACTTTGACCACAGTGTCAGTTGCTATGTAGAGTGGTGCTTTCCATTATGTTCAGCAAACTGCATTGCAAAACAAACTAACCCCCTACTCCCCTCCTCTCACACAGGCTCCACCCATAATGGGTGGAGCTCGTTGCAAAGCATAAAAAAGACAGCAGAACAGCAGTCAAATCTTACCACTTCCAGTTACTTGGTGCAAGTAAACAAAATCATAGATTGATGTGTCATCAAAATCGTGGATTGAATCAATGTTAGCTAAAAACAGAATATAAATGCGGAAAGTCACGGAAATTGGCGTAATGTGACTGAGATGCTGTCATTGAGAAGAAAATAGGAAACATACTGTATTTACCGCGCACTTGACAAACACTCAACTCCGTGAAGCCGTGCCAGCCAGGTTGCCGGCTCTCTATACATGGCAGCCATGCACGGTGCACCCTTCTGGGGTCATTTCTGTGCGTGCCTCAGGGACACATGGCCACGTCAAACTAACTCTAAAATACAGAGCCCAACATTTCCCAAATGACTTGTATGTGTCAGGTCATATGTTTCTTTTGCAAATATGATGACTGCTTGTCGCCATAAAGCTGTGTGAAAAACAACTGCTACTACTGCAGCCAGTTGCGGGTACGACCAGCGATTAAACATCTTTATTGATAAATTTGTGGTAACTTGACAGCTTCTAATACTAAGTTGGGACGCCAGTGTTGAAATAATAACAGATACATCTTGTTGTGTAACCCACCTTCCGCCGAGTGCCACTGGGATAGGCTTCAGAACCCCCCGCGACCCCGAAAGGGACAAACGGTAGAACATGGATGTATGGATCTTTCTTTTACCTGGAAACATGTCAACTCAAATATATTGGTACATTTTTATTGTGCTTTTTCTTTTTTTCTTTCTTTTTTTTCTTTCTCACTTAGAATGTTAATAAAACATTGAACTAATCCCTAGTTTAATTGTTTTTAGTACAAATACTATAAAATTGGCAGGTCAAAAATGTTAATATTAATGGAGACCGGATAATTATTCTATTTATTTGTAATATCACACAGTCCGAGAATGTGATAATCAGCTTGGAATAACCACAAATAAGGAAGCAACACCACAATATTTCCTCCTCAAAAGTGCCTCAAAGTCCAGTGTCAAGCGATCCAGTAATTCACAGGCCAATATCAATCCACTTAAAAAAGTGAAACATTTTTGTGATGTAATAATCCATAAAAATGCTCAGAAGCAAGATAGCATCCGCTGACAGGTCTCTTGTCGCCGCCTGACGTCACTCCATCGCGCCTCATTTGCGTGGCATCAAAACACACCTTGCTTAACTGCACATCCACCAAATATGCAATTTTTTTGTATTGATTTATATGATATAAATTATGATATGATATACAGTACCATGTAAAAGGTATGTGCTCTGCCTACATGAATACTATTTCCAGCTGAGTTTAATTGTAATGAATAGACACAGAGTGATGGATCTGTGTGGTCTTGACTAGATGACATAAGTGCATTGCACCTTGCACTGCAAACATTTTTGACTTGTTTAAGAATTAAAAAGCAGGTCTTGATAACATACTTTCATGCTCAAGCATGACGTTACCCTGTGTAGTAAAAATGTTTTTTTTAACATCTTTATTTACAACAATTATACCAGACCTGGGCAAATTAAGGCCCATGTGGCCCGTTAAGCTTTTCAATCAGGCCCACCGGACATTCCCTATATTTTTTTTAGATCTTTAACTGTAACTGTAGCTGCCATTGTGATGTGCAATGATGTTTTCAAATTACCCTAAGTCTTGAACTATACATAGTATTTCAATGGTTGGAATCTGTGCTTTTGCATGATATACTAGTTACTATGGTAATCTGATAGGTTGATTGGCAACACTAAAATTGGCCCTAGTGCGGGGGTCGGCAACCCGCGGCTCTAGAGCCGCATGCGGCTCTTTAGCGCCGCCCTAGTGGCTCTCTGGAGGTTTTTCAAAAATGTATGAAGAATGGAAAAAGATGAGGGGGGAAAAAAAATAATTTTTTTTGTTTTAGTATGGTTTCTGTAGGAGGACAAACATGACACAAACCTCCGTAATTGTTATAAATCACACTGTTTATATTAAATATGCTTCACTGATTCAAGTATTTGGCGAGCGCCGTTTTGTCCTACTTATTTTGGCGGTCCTTGAACTCACCGTATAGTCTGTTTACATGCATAACTTTCTCGGACTTTCTAGGCCGTGTTTTATGCCACTTCTTTTTCTGTCTCATTTTGTCCACCACACTTTTAACGTGCGTGAATACACAAAGGTGAGTTTTGTTGATGTTATTGACTTGTGTGAAGTGTTAATCAGACATATTTGGTCACTGCATGACTGCAAGCTAATCGATGCTAACATGCTATTTAGGCTAGCTATATGTACATATTGCATCATTATGCCTAATTTGTAGCTATATTTGAGCTAATTTAGTTTCCTTTAAGTCCTCTTAATTAAATTTATATCTCATGACACATGTAATATGGCTTTTAATTTTTTGCGGCTCCAGACAGATTTGTTTTTGTTTTTTTGGTCCAATATGGCTCTTTCAACATTTTGGGTTGCCGACCCCTGCCCTAGTGCGTGAATGTGAGTGTGAATGTTGTCTGTCTATCTGTGTTGGCCCTCTGATGAGGTGGCGACTTGTCAAGGGTGTACCCCGCCTTCCGCCCGAATGCAGCCTAGATAGGCTCCAGCATCCCCCGCGACCCCGAACGGGACAAGCGGTAGTAAATGGATGGATGGATGGATGGTAATCTAAGTCAGAGCAGCTCAGACGAGGCACCAAGCAATGTGGGTGGGGAGTGTTTCCACAGAGTGTCAGCCTGAAATGCTGGTGTCAAGGACAGACACAAAAGGAGATGTTTACAACAACGTTCTAAAACTTAGTGATATATCAGATAGTAGGTGTTTTTTTTCTACCCTTCACGTTCATATTTCGCTGTGTTTGTTGCATTTTTGTTGCGTTTCGCTTGATTGTAAAATATGTCGATCTAGAAGGGGTGTGACGTTCCTGTTGTCAATATTCAGTGTTTTATCTTTCATAGTTAATATTGTAAATCCCACATTCTTTATTTTCATGTACATTCTGGGTGTCTCATTCAGTAAAAAAAATTAAAATTCCATTCCGTTTAAGATGGTCTGTCTTAACGTTTTTAGCATTCAATCAGACATGATTGTGAGGTTTTGTATTAGTGTTTCTAAAAATCAGATATACCGTCCCCCAAAAACATTTTTTTGTCTAAATTTAGCTTCCCGAGGCAAAATAATTGCCCAGGCCGAAATTATACTGATAAGCGTAATCTATAAGGAATATCGATAAGGGTATCGCATCGATTAAATCCTAGTGATATACATCCCTAGCTGTAACATAACAAAATGTGGAAAAAGTGAAGGCTATGAATACTTTCTGGATGCACTATAGGTCAATTATCATTACCGGCATTGTTAGCCGCCTTTTTTTGGACTTTTTAGATCACAGAAAAGAGAAACATTTGTTTTTGTCCAACATGGCAAGCGGTAGAAAATGGATGGATGGATGGATGGCAACATTTTTTAAAGTGTTGTTCCCTTATAAGAACTGAAATAATCCTTAGCCAATTAGATCATTCAATTCTAGGAATAATAATACGGGTGAGAGAAGAATATAACTGGGTGATACACGCAGAAGAATGATCTGGTAAAGAGTGGAACGTAGAAGATTGGACCCGAGTACGTTTACATTTGTTTGTTCACAATTTTTCTCTTTTTGCTTCAATATTGACTCTCTAGCTACTGCAGTACAACATGTCCACATTTAACTCTCTTCTTAGCCGTTCACTTCGATTCTACTTGATATCAGTCATGCAACACCCACAGGAAGAAAACCAGAGTTCCACCAGAAAACATTCTATTTGTAACAGCTATTTCCTTTAATGGGCCAAATTTGTTTTGTCACCCGAGTTAGTCTAAGAAGAAAAAAGGGTGGGCAAAAACCCAAACATTGTAATGTATTTGACCCATGAGAGGAGATGGAGTCTGTAATAGACTGGGTGTTGTTGCCATGTCGCTTGCTTGCCATTCTTGTGTGTCAAATAATGGCTTTTCAAATCCAATCATCCTGCAAAATAGTCAAACCACTGGTGATTCCAATGACGTAGTTTTTCCTGCACGAGAATAAAGATGGAACATTACCGCCATGGGAGTAAGGCAGATATTGGTTTGAGCTTCCTTGGCAAGCTGTAAAATGTTTTCTGGGCTAACTGGGCAAAAAGGCACCCTTGTGTATTCTTTAAACTATTTATATCTGACTGGTGACACTAATGACTGCTGTTAACAGCGTCCATGTGTCTCGTTTGCCCTTTTAGTTCTGCTAGATCAAGTTGTTCAGTCCGTCACTCATTCTATTCCTCAAACTCCACTTTTTCTATGTCCTTTCGTTCTGAATACATGAAAATACACACGCCTGTATCGTTATGTGAAACTACAAATTGTAGTCTAAGGCAGTGGTTTTTAAACTTTTTGTCCTCGAGGCCCAATTTTTCCACAACAAAGGCCCACTCGAATATTAACACTGAATTAATAATCCTACTTTTGATTATAATAATAATTATATCTAACCTACAGGTTCCAACTTTGTGAAATGGTGTAAATAACAGATGAAAAATACAATTGGATAAAATAAATATAGTACATTTTTAATAAATAATGATGAATATTCTTCTGAACTAAACTGTCAATAAAATTAAAGTGTAAATCAAAATACAGCTTAACCACTTAGTTATCATTTTTGCGCTTAATAAATGTCTGTCTTTATCTGCAGACTTCTTCTGTTTGGTTGAGATTGTCAATACTGACAATACAGCTGAGAAACAGATATTTTTTGCTGGCCGTCAGAGGGGCGCTCGCAGCTCAACAATGGGCCCCTGCTCTAAGGTGTAATTCACAACTGTCAAACTAAAGGCACCGAGGCCAAATCTGGCCCTCCACATAATTTATTGCGAAAGCCTTGAAATAAAATGTGTCAAAGTATTTTAACTTTTCTTACTAAATGTATTTGTTCTTTCCATTTTGACAGAAAAAAAAATACATGTATGCAAACTGTATATATTTTAAAACTTTTGTATGTACTAATAATGCAACAAATATTATACTATCGAACATATCAAACTTTTTTTTAGTTAAAATAAAATGGGTATCTGCCTGACTTGTGATTTCAAAGCAAGCCATCTATCAAATTGTAAAGTGTTAAAAAACAATAGATTTTATGGTACTGGCAGTACAGTTACCAGAATTTTACTTTTAAAAAAATTATACAGTAAAATGCTGTAAAAAGAAAAAAAACCCTCAGTGAAAAGGGGTGTGATACCCATAGTCTCCGGCTTCAATTATTTGCTGCTTTTTGAATATTATATATTATATGATCAGGAGACTTTCCAAATTTTCAGTAATTCCTGTTTCTTCATGCATTTACAGTCCAGTCAGGCACATTAAAGCATGTAACAATAAACGGTATCATCAATAACTGCGGTAAAACCCCAGACGGTCAGTATTACCGCTTTGAAATTAAATTATTGAAAAACCGGGATTGATAACTGCACTTTCACAGACAAACGGACCGACTAACATTAGCATGCCACCTTAAATGCTAACATGGAAACAAGACGTCAACGTTTTTGTCGAATGCTGGCACGTTGTGAAGTATTTGCGATCCCAAAGATGCGGAGGACCTCAGGTAGTGTGCAGGTAAGAAGATTTCTTTACAAGGCAAAGTAACACAAACTGGTGCTAGCTTAGCGTAGCATTAAGATAAACAAAGTGAAACCATAGGTAGCATGAAACTGACAACAAAACCAACAAACAAACCGTCGTCTGTAGCGTACAGCGAACAATGGACTAGCAACTGAGACAGGGAAAACACCAGAATACAAAGGGGAGTGATGATATCAGGTGCAGCTAATCAGCCACTTGGCAACAAGAAAACAAAACCAAGAGAGCAAAGGAGCATTGAAAAACATAACTGGCCACTAAACTAAGGAGAATAATCCACAGACTCTAATATGGTGTAGTAAATCATGACAGTTTTTCCCCATTAAAGACCAACATACCCCAATATAAACTTGAATAAACACGTTGCTGTCAGTGCAACTATGATATTATTATAAACATATTTAATGAGTCTAATGAAAATAATATGGCTCTTAAGAAGCCAGAATACTACAACCCCTGGCAAGAATTAAGTGTTTCCATAACTGTTTTACTATGCTTGATCTGACAATGAAACTGTTACTGACTACCACAATTTATGTCTTTGATTTGTTTTAGTGCTTCTTACACCAGAAAGTTGCTGTTTGAAATTAATATAGTTTTGAGTTATGTTTTCATCTGTTTATTTTCTACAAAATTAAACAAGTGGATGAACATCCTGCAGGTCTGGTGATTCCATAATTATCTAGGGGTTGTTTTTAAAGTTTCTACTGCCAAGAAATTATTTGTAATTTTTTAAACAAAACTTGGTTAAAATTGAGCAAAAAGTCAAACAAAGTACTAACAAAATCCAGTTTAAGAAACTGTTCAAACTCAGTATTCAGTACAAAGAAGAAGAATCCTACAAATGTGTTGAAAAATGAGATAAACTTATTCATCTCATCTCGTGATTTTTAACTTATTTACCTATTTATTGAGAACGTTGTTATTTATTATTTGTGGAGTAAATTGTGTATATATGGAGAACATGAAGTGAATAAATGTGCTACCAATTGCCATGAAATGGAAGAGGTGTAGGACTAAATAAGCTCTGTTCCTTCCAACTCCTTTGATATGAACTTAAACCATAAACCATACCATGGTAACAATGATAACGGTGACAATTTGGTCACAACAACAATCACAATAAATTGTCATACCTAACTGCATGTATTTCTTGGTGTAAGCTTACTCTTCTTCACCTAAACAGCTTCACCAAAAAATATTATTTTAAAAGTCAAACAAGCACCCCTACCGAGTTGCTTGTGCTATAATTTTTCTGACATACACCAAATGGTGACGTTATTATTAGACCCCAAAAGTCGGGTTGACTTAAAATGTCTTCTAAAGATCTGCAAAACACCCTCTACAACTTTAGGGTGTTGACAATTACAATTTGGTACACACCTTTAGGGGAATGACAGGCACATTTGTGTAAAATTTCAGCGGGATTGGTTGCAAAACATGGCCGGAATGTTTTGACGAGAGAGAATCAACTCCTAATTTTGAGACACATCTGCAACCCGTTCAAAGCATTTTCAGCCAACCCAAAGGGGTCGCCATGAAAACCAAAACAATTACTTCAAAATGCAGCTCACCACAAAAGTTCAGTGAGATACTTTCTTAAAGGAAAACAGCACTTTTTGGGAATATTGCCTGTCATTCACAATCCTTATGTGAGACTAGAACACACTTTCCCTTTCCTCTGCGTTCTAAATAGTGGAAAAACTGCTAGTACAAAGCCGCTAACAAAGTAGGTAAATGGGATACAATCTCTAAAAACCATCTAAAAGCCCCCAACAGCATTCCATATACATGCTGCAAGTACATATTTAATGTAGTACCAGGCTCATTCACGAGCGCTACTTCCGTCAACAACTCAACAACAGCAAAAAGAGCACTTTCTGTGTAATGGTAGACTTCGTAGAGCCTTGGAGCTTCATCAAGTAGCACTCATGCTTAAAGTTTCAAATTAGAACATAAAAGAATATCCGCTCATCGTTTGATGGGATAGTTGTATCTTTCAGCACTTGTGCTCTCCTTGAGCTAGTGAACTCAGAATAATCCTCACCCCTCCAATGAAAAATGCTTCAGATTGATGTTGTCTGGTTTTATGCTGCCACAACGTATCAAGTTGGAAGCGTGTGGATTTTAAAAGTTGACCAACTTCTCGGCTTGATGCCTCAACCTTCTACAAAAACCCAAAACCAGTAAAGTTGGCACGTTGTGTAATTCGTAAATAAAAACAGAATACAATGATTTGCAAATCCTTTTCAACGTATATTCAATTGAATAGACTGCAAAGACAAGATATTTAACGTTCGAACTTATAAACTTTTTTTTTTTTCTCAAATAATCATTAACTTAGAATTTAATGGCAGCAACACATCGCAAAAAAAATGGCAGAAGGGCATTTTTACCACTGTGTTACATGGCCTTTTCTTTTAACTACACTCAGTAAACGTTTGGGAACTGAGAAGACCAATTTTTGAAGCTTTTCCGGTGGAATTATTTCCCGTTCTTGCTTGATGTACAGCTTAAGTTGTTCAACAGTCCAGGGTCTTTGTTGTCATATTTTATGCTTCATATTGCGCCTCACATTTTCAATGGGAGACAGGTCTGGACTACAGGCAGGCCAGTCTAGTACCCGCACTCTTTTACTATGAAGCTACGCTGTTGTAACACGTGGCTTGGCATTGTCTTGCTGAAATAAGCAGGGGCGTCCATGATAATGTTGCTTGGATGGCAACATATATTGCTCCAAAACCTGTATGTACCTTTCAGCATTAATGGTGCCTTCACAGATGTGTAAGTTACCCATGCCTTGGGCACTAATACACCCCCATACCATCCCAGATGCTGGCTTTTCAACTTTGCGCCTATAACAATCCGTATGGTTCTTTTCCTCTTTTCTTTTCTGACGTCCACAGTTTCCCCCAAAAAATTATAAATGTGGACTCGTCAGACCACAAAACACTTTTCCACTTTGCATCAATCCATCTTAGATGAGCTCAGGCCCAGCAAAGCCGGCGGCATTTCTGGGTGTTGTTGATAAACGGCATTCGCTTTGCATAGTAGAGTTTTAACTTGCACTTACAGATGTAGCGACAAACTGTAGTTACCGACAGTGGTTTTCTGAAGTGTTCCTGAGCCCATGTGGTGATATCCTTTACACACTGATGTCGCTTTTTGATGCATTACCGCCTGAGGGATCGAAGGTCTGTAATATCATCGCTTACGTGCAGTGTTTTCTCCAGATTCTCTGAACCTTTTGATGATATTACGGACCGTAGATGGTGAAATCCCTAAATTCCTTGCAGTAGCTCGTTGAGAAATGTTGTTCTTAAACTGTTCGGCACTTTGCTCACGCATTTGTTCACAAAGTGGTGACCCTCGCCCCATCCTTGTTTGTGAATGACTGAGCATTTCATGTAAAACTGCTTTTATACCCAATCATGGCACCCACCTGTTCCCAATTAGCCTGTTCACCTGTGGGATGTTAAAAATAAGTGTTTGATGAGCATTCTTCAACTTTCTCAGTCGTTTTTGCCACTTGTGCCAGCTTTTTTTAAACATGTTGCAGGCACCAAATTCCAAATGAGCTAATATTTGCAAAAATTAACAAAGTTTTCCAGTTCGAATGTTAAATATCTTGTCTTTGCAGTCTATTCAATTGAATATAGGTTAAAAAGGTTTTGCAAATCATTGTATTCTGTTTTTATTTACAATTTACACAACGTGCCAAATTCACTGGTTTTGAGGTTTGTACTATACAGGTGAGATGCAGGATTTAAAATTGAGCATTCAATTTGACTAAATCTAAGGCAATACAGCAGCAGAAGCTGCTCAAGCTCCTTCTTTTTCCATTTCTTCGCGAGTCATAACCAAAGTTACTAGCTGCTCAAACTAGCTTTTAGCTAGCTCCTCCTAGTGGTCAGAGGAGCAGTGTGAGCAAGGCAATGTGTCACCGCGCCAGAAAAGTAGTTCCTCTGTGTTAGCTTATACAAAAACAATTTCGCTATAGCGTGGTTAATATACAGGTCACGGCATGCAAAAGGAGCTTTCTGATGGTTTTTAGAGGTCTTTAACGGCAGATCAATCCCAATTTCCTGCATTGTTTGCTGCTTCACACTAGCAGTGTTTTACTATTTAGAATGCACGTGTTCTTGTCTCACATGGGGATTGTGGATGATGGGCAAATTCCAAAAAAAAGTGCAATTTCCCTTTCAGCCTTGGACTTGTGGACTTGGTGGACACTTTTTGGACAAAGGACTTGGGACAGATAACTACACAGATTCTCCCATTTGTAAAAAAAAATAATAATACCTCAACTGATCAACGTCAGGGCAAGGCAACTTTCAGTCTATTTAATATGTGTCTGGGGGTTCTGTCAAATCACTGATATTTATTTCACTGACAGCGGTAAAAAAATAAATAAATAAATAAAACTGAGATGACACACTATGATGTTTAGAGAATTTCAGCAGGAAAGATGACACAATTATTTGCAAAATCAAAACAAATGTGATCCCTGTCTTTGAACCTTTCACTTCCTAGGCAGCCACATACTCTTTGAACGATCACATTCCCTGGCATGAGAGTGCTATGTAATTAAGTCAGGGGAGCTGGGCCTTTGCAACGTGCCTCCTCCCGCCTGCCTCTTCCTGTGGAGGATTACTGCCATCTTCAGGGCAGGCGGGAGGGGAGGAAAAGAGCATCAGAAACAAGCTTAGACAATCAAATATTCATGTATTTGCTGTGGTGACAAATTACTTGCCAATAAAAAGTCACCTTTTTGATTAAAGGTGTCATATTCCGGTATTTTTTTTTGCAATTTTAAATAAGCCTCAGAGGTGCCACAATACAATCCCTGATAGTAATATATATTAAAAAATAAAAAATAAACACAGCTCACTAAGCACTTTATCTACGTTTTACATATACACTGTAAGTCTGCACTTGTCTGGTGTAATTGATGCCACATACAGTGGGAAGGGGATTCATACGGCCCATTCGTCGCGGTTTACCCGACACATGAAACGTGACGATTTGGGAGGTTGCACCATTCGCTTTAGCCGCCGGATGGCAGCGGAGTCTTGAATATCTTGAAATGTGTTTTTCGGCAATTCCAACTTTGACCACAGCCTCAGTTGTTATGTTGTTAAAGTAAGTTAAAGTACCAATGATAGTCACACACACACTAGGTGTGGTGAAATTTGTCCTCTGCATTTGACCCATCCCTTGTTCACCCCCTGGGAGGTGAGCGGAGCAATGAGCAGCAGCGGTGGTCGCGCCCGGGAATCATTTTGGTGATTCAACCCCCAATTCCAACACTTGATGCTGAGTGCCAAGCAGGGAGGTAATGGGTCCCATTTTTATAGTCTTTTGTATGACTCAGCCGGGGTTTGAACGAACAACCTACCAATCTCAGGGCGGACACTCTAACCACAAGGCCACTGAGCAGGTGGCCTTGGATGGCGCTTTCCATCATTTTCAGCAGACTGCATTGCAAAATGATTAACCCTCTTCTTCCCCTTATGTGAGATCCACCCACGAATGGGGACATATGAATCCCTTCCCTGCTGTATGACATATAACAATGTCTCGTCAAGGAGTGTGGAAGAGACAAACATTAGCAACACTAGCATAGCAATGTCAGCTACAGTGCTAGTTAAAAAGAAACACAAACTAAAAAAAAAAAAAATATTTTGAATTATTCGTGATTGTTGTTGGTAACGATTTTTAATCGATTAACAAAACTGAAAAATCGATTTTTAGAAAATAAATCACAATTTTAAAAAAGTTTATTTAAAAAAAAAAAATGTTGATCTGTCCTGTCCAGTCACTCAATCATATTGTTGATGTAGATGCCCATGTTTGCTGTACAGATTTACTTTAGAAGAGAGAAGTGTTGGATACTTCTCTTGCCTTATTTTATTTGACTGTATTAAATGTTTGGGTGTATTTTTTTTAAAACAAAATCAGTTTTCTTTTAAGTAATATAAAAATGTATTACAGCTGTTGATCTATTTATGGAGGCATGTAGTAAATCATAGACCTGAAACCCAATGTTATTAAAGAAGGGGACAAGCGGTAGAAAATGGATGGATGGATGGATGGATGATTTTGAATTGAGAATGGTTTTGAATAGAGAATCGAATCGAATGGACTCAATTCACAGCCCTGGTGCTAAGCTCAGTGGCCTTGTGGTTAGAGTGTCTGCCCTGAGACTTGTTAGGCTTGTCCCTGACAGTTTGGTTATGTTTTAGTTTTTCCTCTGTGTTTGTCTTTGTTTCCTGTCAGCGCTTTTATTTTGGTTATTTCCTGCTTTTCTCCCTGAGCGCTGTTTCCCCTCAGCTGCGGCTGATTGGCACCTGGCCACACCTGGTGTCAATCAGCCGGCTGCTATTTATACCTGCCCTCCAGTCAGTGCTGGAGTATTGTCGCTAATACTTGTTGATGGCATCACTACCTGTCGTTACTACTTGTCCTTGTCGCTGTCGTCGTAGCGGTAAGCTGTTCCTGATAGCTATTTGTAGTTTGGTGTCTCCTAGCTTCTTGTGTTCCTGTTAGCTATATCCAGTTAGCCGTTAGCTGTTTCCAGTTTTTCTGTTTGCTGGTTCCTGTTTTCAGTTTGGCTGTTCCTGGTTTGTGTTTTACATTTATTTTGGACATTAAATCATGTTTTCCTGCACCAATCCTGCCTACTCTGCATCTTGGGGTTCGTCACCAACACCATATGACAAGACTGGGAGTTTGTGAGTTCAAAACCCCGGCCGAGTCATACCAAAGACTACAAAAAATGGTACCCATTGCCTCTCTGCTTGGCACTCAGCATCAAGGGTTGGAATTGGGGGTTACATCACCAAATGATTCCTGAGCGCGGCCACCGCTGATGCTCACTGCTCCCCTCACCTCCCAGGGGATGAACAAGGGGATGGGTCAAATGCAGAGAACACATTTCACCACACCTAGTGTGTGTGTAAAAATCATTGGTACTTTAACTTTAACTTTACATTTTAACAGCAACATCATGCTGGGTTAGCCTATTTGCTTGAAAAAACTAAATGATCAAACAACTGTGGCTGACTAACGCTACACAATTTGAAGATGTGTGTTGATGTGTCTGTAAAACTTCAATACAAACTTTGCATAATAGGGGATCTTTGAATGGTTTACAATTATAGGTTTTTACTTTGTTTGGAATATTAGTGTTATTTATGATTACTATTTGTCTTTGTTCTGTTGTCCTGCAAAAGAAGTAGCACAAAATTCACTTATTAAATCTGCGTCCTTGCTTGAGTCATTTTATTTCTGTTTATCCCAACAGGACTTCAATTAGTATTACCAAACAATAATTATTTGTTGTGAATAGTTGTATTATCCAGCTGCTCCGTAGGCAGGAGTTGTGATATCGCTTGCACCTCTTAATCGTGTTTAGCAGGTAGCATAAAAGACTTAATTACACACGAAAGCAACACTGAAGGATGCTTTTCTCCACCGCATTATGAAAAGAAGCATGTAATTACAGATGGATGTAATTGGGCAGCACTTGGCCAAACTGATATTAAATAAAGAGTGGATTTGAATGTGTGGATGTGTGTTCTACCTCTTGTCCTGTGCAGTGTCACAGGATGCTGGAGCCTCCGCCAGCTGACTAATGGCATTCATTATGAAGCTTCAGGCACTATATATATATATATATATATATATATATATATATATATATATATATATATATATATATATATATATATATATATATATATATATATATATATATATATATATATATATATATATATATATATATATATATATATTTTTTTTTTGTCCTGTCCAGCTACCCAGGCAAATCATATTGTTGATGTACAAACGTAGATGCCCATATCGGCTGTACAAATTTACTTTACAAAAGAAAAGTGTGGGATACTTCTCTTGTTGCCTTATTTGTATTTGGCTTTATTAAATGGATTTATATTATTTGGTGCAGCCGGGCTGGAGCCGGATGGGATAGAAAGAGAAAAAAAAGAAGACAGAGGGGGAAATTGCGGGGACAAGAGGGGGATAATACAGAGAGACAACAACAACCGACCATCTTAAAGCACCACAGTCGGTCGACCATTTTAAGAAGGGACTAAAAACCCACCTTTTTAGCACAGCTTTTACCTAATTTCTCTCCCTTCTTGTTTTTAAATGCACTGCTTGCTTATCTGTTTTTTATCCAGTGCTTTCATGCTTTTTATTTCAATGTTTATCTATGTTTCTGTTTGTGTGTCATGATTTCATTTCTATTTTAATTTTGTATTATATATTCATACTTTCTATTTTTATTTTTATACTTTGTAGCACTTTGAGATTTTAACAAATGTAATGTGCGTTACAAATGTAATTCATTATTATTATTATTAACAAGAGCAAACACAACAATAACAACAACAAAAATAATAGATCAACATCAGCAAATAGGATATGTACAAATATGATGGTAAAAGTGATAGCAAATAAGCAGTTAGTGAAATAAATAATAATAATACAGAAATGACAATGGAGCAATACAAATACCAATAGAAATAGCACTATTGATAATGAATAATAACAAAAATTTACCTCTATTATCAACAATACAATTGTTTAAAATGCAACAATACGTATATGTAATTATAACTAGAGATACAAAAGAAAGCAGATAAATGGAGGGGAAGAAAGAAAAGCCAACTATATTAACCTTGTAGATTGTTATAGTAACACTAGGTTAAGCTTTGTCAATGTGACATGTGTTACCCAAGTTTCTCCTAGGGTAAAAACGGTAATATATGTTTGATGAAACGTGATTATATGCATGAGTGTATGTATATGTACAGCATGTGTATATGTATGTTTGTTCAGTGAATGTATATATATATATATATATATACAGAATATTATTATACATATGCAGAATATTCTTAACTCAAAAGGTGAGGTCCAAACATTGTGTATGCTTCAAACGTTTTTCTCATTCCTGCGCTATTGTCCCTATCAAAGCTGCCGTCCCATGATTTTTCCCGCCCTCCCGGCCAGGTTTGATATTCTCGCGCTCGTCTGCGGTGCCCGATCAATCAGCCTTTGATCCACACACCGTCAGCTGCTGCATTCATCATCTTGACCCATCGCGTTTACTACCATGTCTTTATGTGACACCACTTTCAAAACATTTTTTCCATTATTTCCATAGTTTTGTTTTGGGACCTCGGTAGCCCTCGATAAGACATGAAAGCATAGTGTTCGGAATGGACTGTACGAAAAAAGTACATGTACTTTGCTTGTACTTCTTAGAGTGCGACAGGGAATAAGATAAACAATAGAAAATTCAAGGCAAAACTACACACCAACAAATGGTGGGAAATCACATATTTACAAAAGAAAGGAACGAATGATGATGAGTAGTAAACAAGTGAACGCATGAACCTCTGTCATTGTAAACAAGTGAAGACATTTGGTTGGTTAGACCAGGGGTGTCAAACGTACAGCCCGCGTACGTACAGGTTTTAACCGGCATGCATGATGAGTTTGCCAAGTGTAGCTGTTTTTGTTTGTTTTTTAACAAAACAAACTGCTGTTCTAAATGTGGATATATGGATGTCACAATAACATTTGTGTTAGGCAAGCAAACGGTTTATACCAGGGCCAAGCAAGAGGTACGCAGTAAAGGGTGACTGTGGCTCCTCCTCCTCGACCCACATGAAACTTAAAACCTGCCGTTTTGTCTTCTGCTTTGAACACATCGTCATTTTGCACCCTTACTCCCCCTAAAGTCTCTGTCAAACATGAGAAAAGTGAACTTAACCCTTTTGAATAGTTTTTACCGCCGTTTCTTACGGTTTTTTGAGCTAGCTCTGGATTGATACGTGGACATGACAAAGGAGGTATTTGATACCTAGAAGAGTTTACATGTTGTGTTTTTTGTTCAATCCCAGAAAGACTGTGACTTAAAGTTTAATTCTGGCTTTGTAGATACACTGACACAAAGTCGAAGCTCAGGGTCTTTTTGAAGCTGCACCAATTTCCTCAGAATTGTCAACAAATTTGAAGTGTTTTGTCAAGAGGATTATTTGTGATTTGTACATTTGCATGTGCTTTTTCTATTTTTGGCCAAAGTAAAACAAAGAAAACAACCTGAATTGCCTTTATTTTTAAGTTATCATGCCATGATTTGACCATTCCGGCCCACTTGGGAATAGATTTTCCTCCATGCAGCCCCTGACCTTAAATTAGTTTGACAGCCTTGGGTTAGACATTTGCGTTGCATTTCAGTGCATTTTGACGATGATTGTCCAAAATGTGCAGGTTTGGACAAAATTGCTGCACATGATTTGCAAGGATTGGTTGATTTAGCGTGAATCGGCACCACTGCGACAACGCAAAATCCTGGAGGGACTGACATTCCAATGCAAGGGGGCTGAATACAGACTCTTGTGGGACGCCATATTCAATGCTACAGAGAAACTGCAGTTATTTTCAAATGATCGTATTTTGAGGACAATTATCACAAATAGTAAATCATTATTAACATGATTATTAACACGTAATTAAGTGATAAAAAATACTAGTTTTACATGCCTTTATCCACACTGTTTGTAAAATGTTAGTTAGTGAGACACGATGGGTCCTTTAAAACAGTGGTCCCCAACCTTTTTGTAGCTGCGGACCGGTCAACGCTTGAAAATTTGTCCCACGGGTGGGGGGGAAGGGTTTTATTTATTTATTTATTTTTTTCATAAATAAATACAATCATGTGTGCTTACGGACTGTATCCCTGCAGACTGTATTGATCTATATTGATATACAATGTATATATTGTGTTTTTATGTTGATTTAATGAAAAAAAAAAAAAGAAAAAAAAAATGTTTTATTTTTTTATTTTTTATTTTTTTATTTATTTCTTGTGCGGCCCGGTACCGGTCCGCGGCCCGGTGGTTGGGGACCACTGCTTTAAAATATAAATGTTAAAAATTGTAAAGTTAGTAAAAAGCGAAAATAAGCACGTTTAGTGAAGGCATGCACGAGTACTTCACAACCAAAACAGCAATGCAGACCGCTTTACTACTGTAGCATTTCGCGCGTTTCTCAAACAAAGTGCCCACTGCAGTAGACATTTTATTTTTCCTTTATTTATTTTGTTGGAAAAATACACAAGTGTCTCCCGCAGATGACCCTGGTAGTCAGTAGGATATGTAAGATCTTGGTCAAACAAACGCACCGAAAAAGATGTCTGATAAAAAAGTAGTAAGAACACATTTTGCTTCACATTTGCGTGACGTCGCCAACTACTGGCCTGGCATGCAGCTTACAGCCTTTTCAGGTCAACGTGAACATTTAGCCAATGTCACTACAAAACGTGTGGTTTACGCGGTTGTTGTCATGGCAACATCTTGAAATGTGCGATTCCCGAGTATTAATGTTGGTGTAGGTCCACGTTTTGCCACGGCAAACAGCTGAGCTTTTAGGAATAGTAGCACAAATGGTATGGCCCCTGAGATGTGCTGAACGCAGCCATGCGTAGGATAACATCTGATGCTATGAAATAAAATGTAAAAAAAAAAAAAAAAATTGATAGCCCACACATGAAGGTGACAGGCTTTTAAAATTCCAGTCACTTGGTTATTCCTCTGCTTTTTATCTGAGGAGAACACCCAAGAGGGATGAAGGACACGGCTTGACATTTGTATATTTTAAACCGAGTAAATGTTGTTTTTGTTCCCTGCAGGTTAAGAGATGTGTGACCACCTGCTTGCACACATTTGTCAGACTTTACTGCCCTCTCTCTGCTGCCATCATCATTGCATCAACTCCCCCTCCTCAACTGCCCTATGGCAGGCAGGCTGTCTGCTCCAGCTTGTTGAGCACCGCTCCCTAAATCCCACAAAATATGTTTACAAACCAACAGAGCGGGGGCCTAAAAAGCAGGGTTTTTTTAATGACACGATTTTAAAAAGGTTCAATTGTGACATTTTTGTCACGCGCCACGGTGAGAATGACAATGTACTTCAGGTTTGAAGTGAGTGGTGCATTGCTGTATCTTGTTAAAGGTATGCGTGGAGGAGAAGGGGAGGGCTACCGCAGGGAACTGTTGCTAGGAAACACTTGTAGCATCCTCGCTCTGTTTTCCCTTGAAATGCTACAACCAACTGAAATGTCAGTCCCATCCACTCAGGCGCTTGAGAAATGTCCCACTTTTAGCAAACGTGGATCAAAAAGGTGTATTGCAAACAAACCAGTGGGAGAGTCATCTCTACAGTATGTCTGAACATTTTTTTTTTTTTTTACTTTTCCATCAAGTCTGTCTTCCAGGGTGTTTCGCTTCCTCATCCTCTCACATTTAAAAGCCTCTAACCTTTTCTACCTGCATCATTTATCAGTGTGTTCCCGGACTCCCTGTCCTGTTTTCTAATTTAAAGCCATCTGGTGTATGTGGCTGATGACATTTTATTCCAACAACGTGTCCTCCTGCACCATCTAATATCATTTGGAGACAAAACTCCAAGTATAAAGCTGACAAAACCAAGATATTAGAATTTAAACATCATATGTGTTTGTCCATCGCTGTAAAGCAGACTTTGTGAAGCTGTGTTTTGATGGTGCATGACATGCTTCAAATCTTGTCTATATGCCTGATTATGATGAAGTACCTGATTATTATCTCCATATGGGTAGCTGCTAGAAAATTCTAAACATGTTGTTCATGTCTTCAATTGGTAATTGTCTACATTATTTAATGATGCTAAAAAAGTAAAGACAGTGCATGATATAAGACAGTGGTCCCCAAAATCCGGCCCGCGGGAAGTAAAGTGAATTATATTTATATAGCGCTTTTCTCTAGTGACTCAAAGCGCTTTACATAGTGAAACCCAATATCTAAGTTACATTTAAACCAGTGTGGGTGGAACTGGAAGCAGGTGGGTAAAGTGTCTTGCCCAAGGACACAACGGCAGTGACGAGGATGGCGGAAGCGGGGATCGAACCTAGAATCCTCAAGTTGCTGGCACGGCCACTCTATCAACCGAGCTATACCATCCCAAGTCCCAAGTTATTTTTTTTATTTTTTATTTTTTTTAATCTGTCCTTTCTATTCCTTTTTCTACTGCTTGTTACTCTCGGGGTATCCTAGCCGCTCAGGCAAATCATATTGTCTGAAAATGCATTTTCCCATCGATAACGTGACATCGTGGCGCCGCAGTGTCAGTCAATTAGTGTGCGAGGAACACATACAGTTGCGATCAAAAGTTTACATACAATTAGGCTAGAATTAAGGTTTTAGAATGGCCATCCCAAAGTCCTGACTTAAACGTGTGGACAATGCTGAAGAAACAAGTCCATGTCAGAAAACCAACTAATTTCGCTGAACTGCACCCATTTTGTCAAGAAAAGTGGTCAAACATTCAACCAGAAGCTTGCCAGAAGCTTGTGGATGGCTACCAAAAGCACCTTATTGTAGTGAAACTTGCCAAGGGACATGTAACCAAATATTAACATTGCTGTATGTATACTTTTGACCCAGCAGATTTGGTCACATTTTCAGTAGACCCATAATAAATTCATAAAAGAACCAAACTTCATGAATGTTTTTTGTGACCAACAAGTATGTGCTCCAATCACTCTATCACAAAAAAATAGAGTTGTAGAAATTATTGGAAACTCAAGACAGCCATGACATTATGTTCTTTACAAGTGTATGTAAACTTTTGATCGCGACTGTATATATACAAAAGTATATATATATATATATATATATATATATATATATATATATATATATATATATATATATATATATATATATATATATATATATATATATATATATATATATACAATGTATATATGTTTCGCAGGTTTCCCTGAAGAGCAGGGAAACCTGTGAAACAGGCTTGTAGGGATGAAATAGCCTCTGTGTTTTTTCCTGACCTAACACGTATATTACGCTCTACCCTGGTATTGAGCACTGTATAACGGATAAATCACAGTAACCTTGACTATATATATATATATATATATATATATATATATATATATATATATATATATATATATATATATATATATATATATATATATATATATATATATATATATATATATATGGCCCCCGAGTCAAAAAGTTTTAGGATCCCTGATATAAGCTATCATATCACATCCCTTTTTATATAATTGCTCAGAATATATATGTGGAACGTTGATTTATGAACCCCTCTTATTTGCAAACTTTGCGGTTAACGAACCTTTAGATTGCGGCGCCAAATATGCCTCTTTGTGCAAACCGTGTCTCTGTGTATAAACACTTCATTCATTAATGTTGTGCGCCGCTGGGAGCAATTTTGTGTTTGCTCGTATTAAAAGATTGAGGAACCCGGCATTGTACGACAGCAAGTTTTTAATTGTGATGACAACTAACTTGTCTGAAAAAACATGCCAAAGCTGACTTATTTCACAGCGAAGGAGAAGAGTACCGGTCTACTTGTTCAGAGGGGCCTCTTCCAAGAAGACACACACACCTACACATGGCCCCTGCCCCCCGGAAAGGCGCTGAAGGCATACATTAGGGGGGAGATTATCTCCTATAAAAGTTATGAGCAAAAACTCAGAAAGAATGACTTGACTAGTTTGACACAACACATAACTTTGTTAGACAACTTGTACTCTACTTCCCAAAATCCAGACATTTATAAGGAAAGGCTCCTTTTTGCAAGCAGAACTTGATGTCCTTATGACAGATCGTGCTACTAAACAAATGCTGCGTTCAAGATCCCACTTCTTTGAACATGGCGATAAAGCTCTTAAACTATCGCATCCCATTATATTCCGCAGATTCACTCTGATTCAGGTATAGTTAAGGATGATTTTGAGATTAATAATGTGTAAGAATTTGTACGCGTCCCTCTACTCATCTGCTCAATGCTCTACTCCTGATTTTAATAATTTTTTGTCAATCTGGATATCCCCTCGGTTGATCAGTCTGCTGCAGTAAAGTTTGAGAGACCAGTAACTGTTGCGGAATTGAATGTTACACCATTATAACCACAAAACGGTAAATCCCAGGATCAGAGGGTTATCTTCACACATTTTTAAAACATTTGTGCTATAAAGTTAAAGTTTAAGTACCGTATTTCCTTGAATAGCCGCAGGGGCGTTAATTAATTTAAAACCTCCTGTCACACCTGCGTTTACCGGAAACCGGCGGGATGGCCGTGCATGCGGTAATTATTTTAAAACCTCTTCTCACTCCGGCGTTTACCAAAAGGAATCCATAAAATTTAGGCGTGCGCTTTGAGTGTGATGTAAGCATACCATCATGAAAAGCACATTTAATTAACAAAAACGTTATTATGGTCTTACCTGTACTTATAAATGGAGTCCATTTGCAGCTCCTTCTG
This sequence comes from Entelurus aequoreus, assembly GCF_033978785.1. NCBI lineage: Eukaryota > Metazoa > Chordata > Actinopteri > Syngnathiformes > Syngnathidae > Entelurus > Entelurus aequoreus. Next base: position 67,445,496 of record NC_084735.1, on the reverse strand, counting down.
ACCAAAAGCATCGATAACTTGTTTATAGAAGTCTTCCTTATTTTCTTTCTTCAGTTTTAAAAGTCTCTGTTTCGATGGAGATATTCCTTTAATTATTACCTCCTGCTTCGATTGAAAGTCCAGTTTAGAAAACTGTTTTATTTTAGATACCTGTATGTGATCCTCCAAGTTAGAAGTTCAGGCAGAGGGAAAAAATAAATCTCTTGCTGCGTGTGTTCACTTCTTCTGCAGTACAGGAAGTCGCAAGAAGGATCACTAGCGCGGCAGCGCCCTCTACCACCAGGAGGCGGGAGTGATTTAATGACTTATACAGTATTTCACACACGCAGCTACGGTATATTAATAAAACATAGCTGCTTACTGTTCTCTTTAGCATACTGTACCGGTATTCAATAGCTTGAACCTTAAATCCTACTGAAAAGCTCTTTATCTTTTTTCCTTTGTGCGATAGTAAACTACTGAAATCAGCTTCCTCCATTTTGAAAAGGAGAACAGATGCGTCACTCGTGACGTAACGAATTTGACCCGGTGGAAGTTCTAGCCATATGCTAAATATTTTGCGAAACGAGTTTGACCCGGCGAAAATTATAGACATGCGATAATAAAATTTATATTTTGCGAAACGAATTTGATCCAGCTTCAATAATAAACCGGCGATAAGGCCAAGCATGCGTTAATTATTTTGAGAAACGAGTTTGACCCGGCAGTAATTCTAGACGTGCGAATACTATATTCCCTGCGCCAAAACAAGGAAATACGGTACCACTGATAGTCACACACACACTATGTGTGGTGAAATGACCCTCTGCGTTTGACTCATCCCCTTGTTCCACCCGCTGGGAGGTGAGGGGAGCAGTGAGGAGCAGCGGTGGCCGCTCTCGAGAATAATTTTGGTGATTCAACCCCCAATTCTAACCCTTGATGCTGAGTGCCAAGCAGGGAGGTAATGGGTCCCATTTTTATAGTCTTTGGTATGAGTCGGCCGGGGTTAGAACTCACGATCTACCGATCTCAGAGCGGACACTAGCTAGCACCCATATTATTGGACATGTACAATCAATCATTTGAATCTGGCCGCCTCCTGCAAACGCTCAACCAAGCTTCAATTTGTTCTCCTTTGGAAAAAAGGCAAGGATTTTACATCGTACACTTAGTCCTATTAGACTGTTACATGTGGACTTCATTTTGTTATCCAAACTGCTGGCTTTACGTCTGGATACTCTTCTCCTTTCTATTGATTGTTTTCTGTCACGTGAAAAACAGTGGTGGTTAACCATGGCTGTTGTGCAGCAAGCAACACTCTGAATACGCAAGGGGCCTAGATCTTCCTGCACAAAGCAGGTACAGCAAAAAATCTGACTATGCAATGGAATACAGCCCTATATTTTATATTTTATCAAAAATCTTGTCATCTTTCGTAAAATCTTGCACTCTTCCGCCCTTCTTGGTTACCTCTATAGGAACTCTGAAGAAACTTTTATCAGTTTCGCGATTTGAACGGTTCTTAAAGCCGAAAACAACGCAAGCATAGGGCATTTTTCTTCAAGAGAGGCTAAACTGCGCCTATTACCCATTGAGAACAGATAATGGCCTCATGTAAATCCAAGCAATTATTATTGCGTATCAAACCGGGTTCATTCGGTATAGGCACTCCTTTTTTATTCTTAGATTTCTTCTAAATATACTGTACAATGGGACTGCTTTTACCACTGAAGAGGTAGTAATATTTATGGATGCTGAAAAAGCATTTGACCGAGTGGTGTGGAATAATTTTTTTTATGTCCTGGAGAAATTCAGTTTTGGTAACAGTTTTATTTCATTGATTAAGCTCCTATATTCATATCCTGAGACCTCAGTCAGGACAAATAATATTCAATCACAATACTTTTGCCTCTATCACTCTACACGACAGGGTTGTCCTCTGAGTCCATTGCTTTTTGCTCTCGCCATTGAGCCTCTGTCAATAGCACACAGAAGGCACAGATGAACAGGTGAAGGTCTCTCTCTAAGCAGATGACCTCCTTCTATATGTCTTGGACCTGGCTGCCTTAAGTACTCTCCAAGCTTTTCAACATGTGTCTGGTAACAAATTGAACTTTGGTAAAAGTGAAATATTTCCTATGAATTCTGCTGCTAAGAAATAGCCTCTGCACAATTTCCCCTTTGAAATTGCCACGCAAAATTTAACATACTTGGGCGTCCAGGTCACAAAAATGTTTGCAGAGCTTTATAAAGCCAACGTTGTTCTACTGTTGTCCAGAATCCAGTGAGATTTTAACTGCTGGTCCCTTTTTAATTAATTTATCTACAGTGGCTTGTGTCAACTCTGTTCAAAATGAATGTACTTCCGCGATATTCCTATCTGTTCCAGTGCATACCACTTTTTCTCCCTCAGTCCTTCTTTCGTAAATTAGATAGTCAGATTTTAGAATTTATTTAGAATAAAAAGACTCTCAATATTTGCAAAGACCCAAATCGTTGGAAGGACTGGCACTACCAAACTTTAGGTTTCATCACTGGGCCATTAACATTGGAGTTCCATAATATTGGCAGCAATATGAAGCATTTGATCCCCCTCTGTTATGGCTGGTTATGGAGGCAAACTTAAGTAAGCCAGTTTCTCTTAGAGCTTTGGTGCACTCTCCCATTCAATCATCTACCTCCTTTTATACAAAAAACTCAATTGTCAAGACCTCAATCAGGATTTTGGTTCAGTTTAAGCGCTATTTTGGTCTACAGGCTATTTCTAGTCTTGCACCCATCACTGCTAACCATGCTTTCCCTCCTTCTTTGTTGATAGTGTTCAATTCTGGGGAGCAACAACATTAAAGAGTTATACATTGACAACGCTTTTTTTTTTCAGCTATTTTGTAATACATTTCACTCCCTAAGCAATTTTTTTTTAGGTATCTACAGTTTTGTTCGTGGTAATTTCCCCAGGTTCCCAAACTCACAGACTGACACTTTTTAGATGCGTTTTGGACACCACTTTCAACTTTAAAAGGATCAATTACTCATATTTATAATCAAATTTTTCACTTATGCCTTGAGTCTCTGAAATCAATGAAGTCACTTTGAGAGGGTGATTTAGGAGTGATCCTATCTGAGGATAGCTAGACAGAGATATTAAGTAGAATTCAAAAGTCCTCTATTTTAGCCAGACCCAGCTTTATTAAATGCAAGCTAATACATTTTACTTATTATACCAAGGTCCGATTGGCTAAGATGTATGATGGAAAATTCGTCATGATCCGTTGCCCGGATCATGTTTTATTTAGTAATAGACAACCTTAGTTCTGTTTCAGCACCCCTGGGTTTGTGTGTTCTTGGTTGCCATGGGTGATGATTATTTTCACCTGCCTCTGATTAGTGTTTGGGACGCTGACCTGCTCCCGAGCACTAGTCAGAGAGCTATTTATTCCTACTCAGTCTGGCTGTCTTGTTTGCTCAATGCAACAAGTTACGTGTGTTTTCCGTTTGATTCCTGAGCTAAGCTTTGCCATTGATTTGCTTGTTTTCCATGCTAAGCTTTTCCTTTAGCTTACCATAGCTTCCCATGCTACCGGCACACTTCCTATATTTTTGTATTCCTGCCTGATTGATTTGTGGATAATAAATCATTGTCTTACCTGCACCCTGCCTCCAGAGTTCCATCTGCATCCTGGGAAAACGATCCGCGCATTAACATGCGACCCCGACGTGACAAAATCGGTATTATGTGATCGTGTCAACTGTCTCCAGCTAAATTAATACATATGTTTTGGCTGTGCCCATACCTGTGCAGTTGTTGGACTGAAATGTATACTTTGTATTTGGTAATTGGCGAAAAGATTGGACCAAATCCTCTATGTGAACTATTTGGTGTAGCCCCTCTGTCATGTCCTCTCAGCAAATCTCAAAAAAATGTTGTAGCATTAACTACTTTGTTTGCTAGAAGACTCATTGTGGTAAATTGGAAGGCTGCAGCGCCTCTCTGCCACACCCGCTGAATTAGAGGTATTCTTTATGTCCTTAAATTGGAGAAAAATTAGGCTGACATTGAATGGTTGTTTGGTAAAATGTCAAGAAGTATGATGTATTTTCCTAAAATATGTAGAAGAGACTGGTCCAATATTTAACGCCGATTGAAACATAGATAATTAATGAGCCTTTAGATTGCTTTTGTGTATTGACAGCGTGGCGAAGTTGGTAGAGTGGCTGTGTCAGCAATCGGAGGGTTGCTGGTTACTGGGGTTCAATCCCCACCTTCTACCATCCTAGTCACGTCCGTTGTGTCCTTGGGCAAGACACTTCACCCTTGCTCCTGATGGCTGCTGGTTAGCGCCTTGCATGGCAGCTCCCGCCATCAGTGTGTGAATGTGTGTGTGAATGGGTGAATGTGGAAATACTGTCAAAGCGCTTTGAGTACCTTGAAGGTAGAAAAGCGCCATACAAGTATAACCCATTTATTTATCATTTATTGCTGCACCATGTTGGGGCCATTCAGAAGTGCAGTTGTCTGTGGCTTTATGTCAATATTTGCCTGTAATTATTATTCCTTCCATCCATTTTCTACCGCTTGTCAATTTCGGGGTCGCGGGATTATTTTTTTTTAAATATATTTATTTTGTATTTCTGGCAACTGTATGTCAAAAATGTCCATAAAAAAATGCTGTATATGCTATAGGCTAAAAGAAGCTAGCAGCTACACAACTGCTAAGCACACAATAGCACACAAGCTAGACAAACATAGTAAGTGTCCTTGATTGAACAATATTGCAGTCTAAAACATGACATTTGTCAATAAAACAAGTAACACAAGTTGCATTGCATATTATTTACAGATACAAAGTCTCTAAGGCAAAACCTTATTAGAAATTACCCAGTAACAAACGTGTCCACATAATTCAACTTACTGCATCATGAGCTTAACTTAATGAATTATTGTGACCATTAGAAATTGCCACAAAAAAAAATTATTAAGTTAAAAAGTTAAAGTACCACTGATAGTCGCACACACGCTATTACCACTCCACTTAAACTTAAGGACAGCAGAAGACCAGTCCAGATGGTTAATAACGAATAGGTTAGTGTTTTAATACCCACCGGTGTTCTTTGAGTGATTTCACCTAACCAAACCTTTTCCAACATTCCACACTACAAAATAATAAAGGTAGGTATGATTTGTGCTCATATCATAGCCGTTCAATATTGGTATCAGTCAATACTCAAGGTACCGGTATCAGTACTGTATCGGAAGGGACACCATTATTGCAGACACCTAAAAATACTAATACAAAACACATTTTATAAAGAATATAAATAGTTGCAAATGCAGAAGACATAGCGAAATACATAGAAATGATTAATCACTTTTACCGAAGACTTGGTGGCAAACACAGTGGTAAGCGGAGAAGATAACCAAGCGGACGCTACCGTCGTAATTTGCTAACTGTTCATTCTTGAATTCAAATGTATTTCTCACCTTCTTTATCAAAGGGCTTGCACTTGCAACTTTCTGGCGCTGTCATTAGCGTGATAATAAGGTACCATGTTAAAATCTCAAAATAATATAAAATGCTAGATTTTACATCAAGAACGTCTCACGCCGCTAATGTAAGATAGCATTTCCAGGTATATAGCAAAGACAAAAATCGCTTTAAATGGCAGTCCATATTCAGGTTACACCTTGAGTGTGAGCTGTGTGTACATTTCAGTATAGCAACAAGAAGCCAATAAACAGCCTTTTTTCTAGCAACTAAATGGGTGCTTTTTCCACAGGCCAGTATCAATATTGACAGAGGGGGAATGTCTTGTGGTTCAGGTCTGCAGCCTCCAACAGTTAACAGTTCCTGCTTTGTGTTTGGACACCCTGCAACTTCTCAATAGGACGGGTATGTACAGTATAAAGCCTTTTTTTTTTAATCTCACTTGTAATGGCTGACAGTTGAAATTTCAGCTTTGCTGCATCAGTAAACAACTACTCTGTGTGATATTTATCCATTTGACTGGAATAATGATCTTTTCCATCCCTTTGCTGTAGATTGTTTCACTCCCGGCAATGCTGCTTAGGGGTTATCTCTCGTATGCGACTATTCTACTAATAAGTTGTAAGTACGTAAGCACCATGTGTTTACTCTATTGGCAGCTCATGCTTCACAGCACATGCAATGCATTGATGCCTGCAGTGTTTATAAGGTTGTATCAAGTGTGTGCATTGCACTCCTTAGTGGCGGACACGAATAAGATCACAAAAAGTGCACAAATGTCTGTTTCGCTCACAGGTCGCCATGAACTAAGCTCCATTAGGACTCATGTAAACACAAACCTCGGGGGAGTTTGGGTCTTTTTGCTAGAATGACTGCGCGCCAACAATGCCACTGGGGAAGACATTTAAGGCATGATTGAATGCTTAATGCATCATTAAATCATCGCGTCTAACTGCGAAGCTCAAGGCACATGCCGACTCTGACTGAAGGTCTGCTGAGTGACATGAAAATGAGACTTGTTTGGGATGAAATGAGTCACGATACACTCTATTGTGCATTAGCGACACACAGTATGTTAAAAGTGCGGACCAATCAGAACTGAACAGTAATAAGATGAGGTACCTCATTTGTTTTTAAATCTGAAAATAACAATGCCTCAATGTAAAGGAAACTTTTGCTATCATTATTATCGTTGTTGCTATTATAATATATTATTATAGTAATATTATTAATGATAATAATATAATATGTGTACATGTTTATAATAATAAACCGCCTTTTTCTAGCAATACTACTACTAATAATATTAAATAATAATGATAATAATAACATTTTATATTCCTTATTTCCTTGACATTTTCCGAAAAATAACATTTTGTGGTCTCGGCACACATTAGTCCTCACATTTGCTGTTCGGCAGAATTCTTAGGGTTGTATCATAATTGCCCCAAAAGCAGAACAGTAAAAAAAAAAATCATAATTATGTAAAAATTGGGTTCTAAAACTCAATCATGCATTTATTTTATGATTTTTTTTTTAACCATATTAAAGGCATAACATTTCTGGTTCAAGTTGAGTTTTAAAGTACCGTACTGTTAAACATATGAACATATACAAATTCAGTGTGATGCACAAAAAACTGTGTACAAAAAGTAAATAGAGAGTAAATATCGTTCCGTTCCCTCGTTGGGGCATAATTGATCCCAAATAATGTGATCGAAAAATAGTAATGTATATACATTGCAAATGATTTAATACTCTGTGTTGAATACAAAATATACATTTGAATGAAAGGAGATACAGTATAGGTAATCTGATGTACCGGTATACATTGCAAAGCTATATATATATATATATATATATATATATATATATATATATATATATATATATATATATATATATATATATATATATATATATATATATATATATATATATATATATATATATATATATATATATATATATATACAGTACACAGTACAGGCCAAAAGTTTGGACACACCTTCTCCTCATTCAATGTGTTTTCTTTATTTTTATGACTATTGCAGATTGTCACTGAAGGCATCCAAACTATGAATGAACACATGTGGAGTTATGTACTTATCAAAAAAAGGCAAAATAACTGAAAAAAAAGTTTTATATTCTAGTTTCTTCAAAATAGCCACCCTTTGCACCATTTGCATGTTTCTGCCAGTACAGTCAAAAAGGTTCCTCCCAAAAAGTATGGAATTAAGCTGAATATAAAATAAAATAAGTTAATAATAAATAAGAATCAAACTAAAACACAGTGAGGGTTGATGAGGTAGGAAAACTCGAGCGACGTCCAAATTCATATTATTTTCAACACTAGATTCTAAAGCTAAGGGGGAGGGTTAGGAAGAAGGGGAAAAAGGGAGAATTCGGATTGAGCCTAAGTTCATTATTTTACTCTTTTGTTGTGGAGCAGACTGGCTCGTACATGCACATGCATCCTCCGCTGTTGCCATTAATAATACAAAGTAATGTATAGTTCAAACTAGGGTTGTACGGTATACTGGTATTAGTATAGTACCGCAATACTACTTAATCATATTCGGTACTATACCGCTTCTGAAAAGTACCGGTCCACCACCCCCCCGCGGCCATGTCATCGTCACGTCGAGTCTTTGCTGGTTTACGAGCAGAGGAGCATGTTCCGCAGCGCACAATCACAGAGTACTTACAAACAGACACAGTGTGTAGACAGAAAAGGGAGAATGGACGCATTTTGGCTTAAAAACTGATGATAAAGGTGAAGTTATAACACTGAAACCCACCAGAAGGGGTGCTTCAAGACATGGCTAGCTAGCTAGCTAGCGGCTAAAGTTCAACCGCTGTCAGCAGTGTTTTAGCTACTTCTAAATCACTAATCCTCGCCTCCATGGCGACAAGCAAAGTAAGTTTCTTACAAGTATCATCCCTGCAGGACGAGGAATAGCTAAACATGCTTCACTACACACCGTAGCTGACCGGCGTCAAAATGTAAACAAACGCCTTTGGTGGATCTACACCTAACATCCACTGTAATGATACCAAGTACAGGTGCGTATCAAGTCGATACTACTATGATTACATTGATATTTTTTGGCATCACAACATCTTCTTTCGGTTTTTAAAAAATGTATATTATGTTTACAAACTCAGGAAATATGTCCCTGAAAACATGAGGACTTTGAATATGACCAATGTATGATCCTGCATCAGATTGATACCCACATTTGTGGTATCATCCAAAACTAGTGTAAAGCATCCAAACAACAGAAGAATAAGTGATTATTACATTTTAACAGAAGTGTAGATAGAACATGTTAAAAGAAAATGTAAGCAGATATTAATAGGAAATGAACAAGTAGATGAATAATTCATTTTCTACCACTTGTCCTTTATAATGTTGACAAAATAATAGAATGTAAAATGACACAATATGTTACTGCATATGTCAGCAGACTAAATTAGGAGCCTTTGTTTGCTTACTTACTACTAAAAGACAATTTGTTTTGTATGTTCACTATTTTATTTATGGACAAACTTGCAATAAGAAACAAATTTGTATTGTACCGTAAGATTTTTTGTTAAAATAAAACCAATAATGCAATTTTTTGTGGTCCCCTTTATTTAGAAAAGTATCGAAATAATTTTGGTACCGGTGCCAAAATATTGGTATCGGGACAACACTAGTTCAAACTTATATTTGTCAGTAGACTCCATATGGAAGCGCTAAAAACTACCAGATGGCGAGGAGAACACACAGTCGAAGTGGAGGCACGTGAATAAGACCGCCCACAAAACGGCGCATCCTGAATAGGCAGTGAGAATGCGGCTTAAAGACGGTCTGTATAATATAATCCATACACAATTTTGACCAAAGCACCACCATTACATGTTACGTAGACCACAAGGAAGTGTTTTAAATTTAGAAAAAAAACTCAAACCATGCCACAACTTTCTGAAAAAGCAGTCACAAATGATGACTTTATAGCAGGGGTGCTCATTACGTCGATCGCGAGCTACCGGTTGATCGCGGAGGGTGTGTCAGTCGATCGCCTGCCAGGCATTAAAAAAATAGTCCTAAAAATGAGCGATCATAAATCTTCACTATGACGTCACTTTCGTCACTTGATTGACATTCACGGCACCCGAGGGTCTTTTGAGATGACGCTGGCTGCTGCCAGCTCATTATTAAGAAAAAATTACCGACAGGAAGGCAAGAAACACTTTTTATTTCAACAGACTCTGGCGCCGTACCTGTCGTCAAAACTCCAAAGACCGACTGCACAGTTGCACAATAAAAGCGCTGCTTCATCCTGCCTGCACTAACAAAATAAGAGTCTCAGAAAGCTGGCTTGCACAAGCTAGCAAGCTACGGAGTTTGCCGCCAATGTATTTCTTGTAAAGTGTATACAAAGGAGTACGGAAGCTGGACAAATAAGATGCCAAAAACCAACCACTTTCATGTGGTATTGGACAGAAAGGAGGATTTTTTTTCTCCTCCATTTGAAAATGCGGACGTTATCAGCACCACTGTCTGATTCCTATCAAAGCAAGTCATCAGAATCAGGTAATACACCAACTTATATTCTTGTCTTCATGAAAGAAAGGAATCTATATGTGTTAAACATGCTTGCATTATCTTTAAACACCTTTAACTTGTTAACAATATTAACTATATGTTAGGATCATATTCTGTTTGGGTTTTCGGGTCATTTGCGTTTTTCTGCAAGTCTTGGACTCATTTTAGTACCTGTTTATGCACCTGAGTTTGTTACCATAGCAACTGATTACTTTCACCTGCCGGGTGTGTGCCCGACACGCACCTGTTTGTCATCACTGTCATTATTTAAGTCTGCCTTCCCGTTCAGTCTGTCTTGCTTCGTAGTTTGTTTTTATACAACAGTTGACGACTTTTGTTTCCTGCTCTGTTAACCTTCTAGCTCCCACGCTAAAGGCTCTGTTTAGTGTTTAGTACTGTTTACCTTCTAGCTCCCATGCTAGCTCCTTTTGTTTCTTCCTTAAGTGCTATGAGCACGGTTTTGTTTGTTCAGTATTATTTATTTCTTAAATAAATCATTCTTTACCTGCAAGCTGTGTCCGAAGCCCGATCTGCATCCCTGGGAGAACTACATTTGCATCACCATGCGCCCAGGTCGTCACACTATATGTGTTAAACATGCTTGTATTATCTTTAAACACCTTTAACTTGTTAACAATATTAACTATATGTGTTAAACATGCTTGCATTATCTTTAAACACCTTTAACTTGTTAACAATATTAACTATATGTATTAAACATTCTTGTATTATCATTAAACACCTTTAATTTATCAACAATATTAACTATATGTGTTAAACATGCTTGCATTATCATTAAACACCTTTAACTTGTTAACAAAAACATATATTTCATAAATAAGTAAATATAAATTATATATATGAATGAGGTAGATCCCCGCGACTTGATCAATTGCAAAGTAGCTCGCCTGCAGAAAAAGTGTGAGCACCCCTGCTTTATAGGCCTGAAAAAAAGCTTTCAAAATCCTGGGGAGACTGACTATAAGTGATGTATTTTGTCCAATAGTGTAATTTACAAATACCCTTCACCCTCATTCCTACTAAACTTTCTTGACACAAAAAAAATGTTGCCCTTTCTCATTTTGGGTCCACATGCAGGTTGAAAATTGCTTCTCCACTCCACAGTTTGCCGAGCTCCGAATGGCTGGCAGCCATTAAAAAGACTTCTGGAGATAAGCAGCTTCGTTCAATCACGGCGCCCAGTGTGTGTTCTTTTTACAGGGCCGGCGCCATTGAAATATTTTCCGCCGCACTGAGGTTAATGGAGTTAATGAAGAGCAAAGATGCGTGTCTGAGCCGGGGTAATTAGTATGTGTCAGAGTGAAGACGCTATGAATAACTGAATTAAACTCACTCGGTCTGTGCAGACACAACAAGTGTGCAGCTAAGGAAAGTTTGGAGAAAATGGGTACCCATCAGTAGCAGGAGACTTCATCTGAACTTGTGCTTTCATTGAAGTTGTTTCATTGAAAGGCATTTTCTAAATGTTCCATTAAGCTGCCTTTGATAACGTAAAGCAGTCTGCAGCTCAGACGGAGATATTGATCACTTGCATTAGGCCGCTCTAAAAGCGATCATTTAGTTTGTCTTATCAGGGAGCTTGTGTTCATTTAACAATGAGATTCCAAGTCCTCCAATTGAAGCATAACTTTTATATCTGCAGATGTCCTGTTCGGTTGTGCATCAGAACGCGACAGGAGAAAAGGTGAAATAAATCATAGTCCTGCCAAAAACGCTGACAGCGCCATTAAGGGGATGAGAAATGCGGCGAAAGCAGACGACAGGAGGAGATCCGACGCTGCCACCCGAAGGAAGGAGGTCAAAAAGGCGGAAAGTAAGAGACGGCGGAGCGACGTGGGCTGCGTTAGCCTGGGAGGTATCTGCCAGACGGACCGATTCATCTGCCAAGGTCGATACCTGAGAGACAAGTGTTCAGGGCCTGCGACGAGGCTGTGTTGTGTGCCAGGTGAAGGAGTTACACGTGAATGCATCTTAAGGGCCTACTGAAACCCACTACTACCGACCACGCAGTCTGATAGTTTATATATCAATGATGAAATCTTAACATTGCAACACATGCCAATACGGCCGGGTTAACTTTTAAAGTGCAATTTTAAAATCTCCCGGGGAACTTCCGGTTGAAAACATCTATGTATGATGACGTATGCGCGTGACGTCAATGGTTGAAACGGAAGTATTCGGACACATTGTATTTCAATACAAACAGCTCTGTTTTCATCGCAAAATTCCACAGTATTCTGGACATCTGTGTTGGTGAATCTTTTGCAATTTGTTTAATGAACAATGGAGACTGCAAAGAAGAAAGCTGTAGGTGGGATCGGTGTATTAATTGGCAATGGTAGTCACAAATGTTTCAAGAAAATCAAACGACACTGATCGGTGGCCAATCGATCAGCACATCCTTAACTTAGAAATGTTCAGTGGACAGTAAATGTATACTGCTATACTAGCTACACTCTGACTACTCTAATACTGCCTTAGTGTAAATAGTCATACATGGAGACATTTGAACTGTGTCCATAGATGGAGCGTGGAGTGTCCTATGTGCCGGTCACTACAACAACAGAGTGAGAGGCTGCGATCTGCACGGCTGTGGAGCGTTTAACTCCAGGGGGTAATTTTCCGCACTTACAATTTTGAAACTCATAAGATTCTTCACGCTGCATTTCTGCTGTGATCAACTCTCAAACTCTCCCGAGGGCGTCTTTCTTTTCTACTCTCTTTCGCTCTGTGATCTGAGAGTTATGAGGCACTTTGTCAAGACAAAAGCGCCGTATCACAGAAAGTAAAAGGCTGGAACCTTTGGACAGAAGTGGCAGATATCCAAAAGCTCTCAGTCGCCGGTGCTCCTGTCTGGCACCTCTATGAAACTAAAGTTGCAAAATCCATCAAAGAGAATAGAATTGACTCCAGTCAAATACACAGTTCACTTTAACATACATTTTCACTTCAGTCAACGTGTTGGAATTTTTTCTTTTTTCTATCACAGAAATCATGACCTCCAACGGGCTGTGGACTTGGTGTGTTCTGACTACGGTACTGTAAACGCTCCGTTCTCTGGTTCTCTGGCTGGTCCAGTGAGTCAGAAAGACCCAGCTGGGTTCCAGCACGATGGGGTCAAACTTGTCAATGACGGTGAGTATGTCTACATTTCTTTTTTTTACCATAGCCTCATCTAATGGAATCACTGACTGTCCTGTTCCAACCTCGATTTACGAACCCCACATTTCACAATTTTTTTGATTTACTGATCTCAGGCCGGATAAAGATATGATTTGGTGTATGAACCTTGTGTTAGTGTACAAACATTTCATCCACCCATTGTGTGCCTGCAGCGCAGCCATTTTGTGCCCGGCAGCACATCCAACTCTGGGCGGGCTGATCGCACATTCAGTCAGCACATCAGTGCTGCTGTTAGCTTCTGTGCACAGTGCTACTTTGTACACTTTTTAAGTGATTTTGTAGTTTTTTTTAAGAAATGTTTCTAAATATGCTTGTTTAATATGAGTCTAAAGAGAGCAATCATCAAGCAATGTGTGGCATGACACATACAGGAAGTATCCACAGGAAGAATCCCATTCCTTGTGCTTCATGCCAAGAAGATTAACCAACAAGATAAAGTGGACTTAATATTTTTATTCCTAATCATTGTAGCGACCTGATTGTTAAAATTAATGAGTTTGGTGATTTAAATCTGTGAGTGCACCACAGAGCTAGTGACAGTGTGTGTGTGTGCGTGTAGGCAAGGCGACTGCATGAGTGGACAGTTCAGCTAGTTGTTGTTTTGACTTTGTTATTTAAATAGAAAGTTGATCGATCAACCCCTTGTTATGTTCGTTTGATATACAGTAATGTATTGCGCTTTATTTTGTTTTCAAAATGTACAAACTTTTACTAAAATATTAACTTTTGCCGAGGCTGGAACCCGTTATTTATGCTGACATTGTTTCTTATGCATATTTTCTATTCACGAACCCTGTTAAAGCACCAATTAAGTTCCAATATCGAGGTTCCACCATGCAAGCAGACTGTTACAGTAGGAAATAAAAAGTACCATCTTTACCTGAACCAAAGATAACTCCAAATAAAAGACCACCTCTCATTTTCAAGCCCCATTTTAGAACAGTAAGGCATCAAAGGGCTTGTCTTGAAATGGGTAAGAAGCTACTTAACCATCAGGAAGCAATACGTGAAGCTAGGCAAACACACGTCTACAGAGTAACATATACCTTGTGGCGTACCTCAAGGATCAATGCTGGGACCAAAATTGTTCAATCTTTATATAAACGACATTTAAAGCCAATACAAATAATAACAGAAGAACTGAACAAATTAAAGAGATGATTTGACAAAAACATACTATCTTTGAATCTTAGTAAAATCTAAATATTGCTATTCCGTAACAGTAAAAGGGAAAGTCAAACACAAATACAAATAGACGGAGTAGACATTGAAAGGGAAAACACATTTTTGGGTGTAATAATAGATGATAAAATGAACTGGAAACCTCATGTAAAAAATATACAACATAAAGAAGCAAGAAACACGTCAATAATGAATAAAGCAAAATATGTTCTGGATCAAAAAATCACTTCATATTCTCGACTGCTCACTAGTGTTACCATATCTGAGTTATTGTGCAGAAATATGGGGAAACAACTACAAATGTGCGCTTCATTCACTAACAGCGTTACAAAAAAGATCAGTTAGAATAATACATGATGTTGGATATAGAGAACATACAAACCCTTTATTTGCTGAATCAAAAATGTCGAAATTGAACAACTTGATGCATTTGCAAACAGCTAAAATTATGTATAAAATAAACTATAACCTGCTACCCATGAATGTACAACAATTCTTCTCAACAAAAAAGGAAAAATATAATCATAGAGGAAAATCTACTTTAATACAATACGTACAACACTTAAATTATTTAGCATATCAATAAATGTTATTAAATTATGGAATGGATTGAGCAAGGAAGTCAAACAAAGTACTAAAATGATTCAGTTTAAGAAACGGTTAAACTTAGGGGTGTGGGAAAAAATTGATTCGAATTCGAATCGCGATTCTCACGTTGTGCGATTCAGAATCGATTCTCATTTTTAAAAAAATCGATTTTTTTTTAATTTTTTTAAATTATTTATAATTTATTTTTTTATTTATTTTTTTTAAATTAATCAATCCAACAAAACAATACACAGCAATACCATAACAATGCAATCCAATTCCAAAACCGACCCAGCAACACTGCAATAAACAGAGCAATTGAGAGGAGACACAAACACGACACAGAACAAACCAAAAGTAGTGAAACAAAAATGAATATTATCAACAACAGTATCAATATTAGTTACAATTTCAACATAGCAGTGATTAAAAATCCCTCATTAACATTATCATTAGACATTTATAAAAAATAAAAAATAAAGAACAATACCTGTTGTGTCACAGTGGCTTACACTTGCATCGCATCTCATAAGCTTGACAACACACTGTGTCCAATATTTTCACAAAGATAAAATAAGTCATATTTTTGGTTCATTTAATAGTTAAAACGAATTTACATTATTGCAATCTGTTGATAAAACATTGTCCTTTACAATTATAAAAGCTTTTTACAAAAATCTACTACTCTGCTTGCATGTCAGCAGACTGGGGTAGATCCTGCTGAAATCCTATGTATTGAATGAATAGAGAATCCTTTTGAATCTTGGCAAAAATCTTAGCCACACGATTATCAAATGTAATAGGAAAAATAATTCATACTGACCAAACTGGCTTCATGGAAGGTCGACAATCTTCAGACAATACAAGGAAATTGTTTAATGTTATTTACTATGCTAGAAGTCTCCCTTATCCCAAAGCAGTATATACTGTTGATGCGGAGAAGGCATTCGATCGCATAAACTGGTCATTTATGTTTTGCACATTACATAAATTTAGATTTGGAGATAATTGTATACAATGGGTTAAGATGCTTTATACAAGGCCCATGGCATCAGTCAAAAGCAATAATCATATTTCAGAACCTTTTTCGTTAAAAAGAGGAGTAAAACAGGGATGTCCTGCATCTGGATTATTATTTAATTTGGTTATTGAACCCTTAGCTGCAAAAAAAAAGAAGTGAAAATAATGTTCATGGTATAAAAATTTGCTCTCAGTATAATAAGCTATCGATGTATTGTGACGACATAATTCTCACCTGTCACATGTTAACTCCTCTCTTCACTATATCAATAATGTCATCACTGAATATGGCTGTTTATCAGGGTATAAAGTCAATTGGGACAAATGTGACATATTACCACTTAAATAACACTGCATGAAATCACAAGTTCAGAACTCCAAAATTAAATGGAAAGAGGGAGAAATCATATATCTCGGACTACACATTACACCAAACCTTTATACAAGCAGAGATCCAAGTCTTAAACATTTAAAAAATAAGATAGAATCCAAAATGGAACACTGGTCACGTCTCCAAATATGACTTTGGGGTCGGGTGAACATAGTAAAAATGAGTATACTGCCAGCAGTTAATTCTATACTGAAAATGATGCCTGTCCTAAATAATAAAAGTTGGTTTAAGAAAATACATACAATGATATCACATTTTATATGGTGTGGAAAGAAGGCCAGTTGTTCATACTTAAGGTTGTCCTGTACACAAGATAAAGGAGGACTACAATGACCAAACTTCTTACATTATTATATCTCCTTCGGTTGTGAACAAGCAAGCCACTTATTTAATTCTTCTGCAGATAAGGACTGGATCAACATAGAAAAAAATATGTTAATGAATTTGGACATTGATGTGGGGAGTTTGTATTATATTAAAAAAATACCTAATTAATTGAGGCAGAGCCCAATAGAAGCCACCTTTAACATTCTAAAACTGTGTCAGAAAATACTAGGAATCAAGTCAATGACATCTGTAAATCAACCGCTTTGGTACAATCCTAGTATCATAATTAATAAAAATGTGGTTAAATGGACAACATGGAAAGACAGAGGTATTACTAAACCTCATCATATTATTAATAAAAACTCTTTCAAACCGTTTAATGATTTAAAAACTCTTTCAAACCGTTTAATGATTTAGTTGATCAATATAATGTACCCAGAAATCCTTTTTTAAATGTTATCTCTTTAAAACACGCTGTAAATAAATGCATATTCTCTGAAAGTATGTCTTTAAATAGCCATGAACTGGAAGATGCACTTTTTAATCAAGATACATTTAAGAAATTAATTAAACTATTGTATAGAATAATAAATGAACACCACACTAGAAATGCAAATGATGCATGTGTTCGGAAATGGATGATGGACTTAAACATTTTAGATGAAAGAGACATATCATGGAATGATATTTGGAAAAATGCCAATAAGCCCTTTAGAAGCATTAAAGATAAACTGACTCAATTTATGATATTGAATAGATTATATTTTACATCTTCTCAGCTGTTTAAAATTGGTGTAGTAGATAGCAAGTTATGTATGAAGTGTCGGGCAGCCGAAGCAACTCTTGTTCATTTATTGTGGGAATGTCAGAGAATAAAAGAGTTATGGTTGAAAACAACAAAAGAAGCAATCACAGTCCTTAATATAAACATCCCAATGACACTGCAAACTTGTATTCTTGGGGATCTGCATCAATTTAGTAACGTGTCATCAGAGTAAAAATGCATTTCTTTCAATATGCATAATACCAAAAAGGGTAATATTAAAAAAATGGATGGATGTTGATAGTCCAACTCATACTGACTGGTATACACAAGCTATGGAGATGATATCAGTAGAAAAAACTGCACTTAGTTTAGATAATAATGAGTCATATATTGGAATATGGGATCCATTATTTACATTTGTTTTAACTATTAAATGAACCAAAATATGACTTATTATATCATTGTGGAAAATATTGGACACAATGTGTTGTCAAGTTTATGAGATGCGATGCAAGTGTAAGCCACTGTGACACTATTGTTAACTTTTTGTAAAAAAAAATTTTTATTAATGTTTGTAATGATAATATCAATGAGGGATTTTTAATCACTGCTATTTTGAAATTGTTACTAATATTGATACTGTTGTTGATAGTATTCATTTTTGTCTCACTACTTTTAGATTGTTCCGTGTCATGTTTGTGTGCCCTCAATTGCTCTCAATTGCTCTGTTTATTGCTATTCTGAATGTTTCTGGGTCGGGTTTGGTTTTTAAATTGTATTGCATTATTATGGTATTGTTGTTTATTGTTTTCATTAAAAACAAAAAAAACTAAAATAAAAAAATATTTTTTTTTTTTTAAAGGCCTACTGAAACCCACTACTACCGACCACGCAGTCTGATAGTTTATATATCAATGATGAAATCTTAACATTATAACACATGCCAATACGGCCGGGTTAACTTATAAAGTGACATTTTAAATTTGCCGCTAAACTTCCGGTTCGAAACGCCTCTGAGGATGACGTATGCGTGTGACGTAGCCCGGCGAACACGGGTATGCCTTCCACATTGAAGCCGATATGAAAAAGCTCTGTTTTCATTTCATAATTCCACAGTATTCTGGACATCTGTGTTCGTGAATCTGTTTCAATCATGTTCATTGCATTATGGAGAAGGAAGCCAAGCAAGCAAAGAAGAAAGTTGTCGGTGCGAAATGGACGTATTTTTCGAACGTAGTCAGCCACAACAGTACACAGCCGGCGCTTCTTTGTTTACATTCCCGAAAGATGCAGTCAAGATGGAAGAACTCGGATAACAGAGACTCTAACCAGGAGGACTTTTGATTTGGATACACAGACGCCTGTAGGGAACTGGGACAACACAGACTCTTACCAGGATTACTTTGATTTGGATGACAAAGACGCAGACGTGCTACTGTGAGTATGCAGCTTTGGCTTTTTTTTGCGTATGTACGTAACTTTTTTAAAATATATAAG
The DNA here is from genome assembly GCF_033978785.1 of Entelurus aequoreus. Classification (NCBI taxonomy): domain Eukaryota; kingdom Metazoa; phylum Chordata; class Actinopteri; order Syngnathiformes; family Syngnathidae; genus Entelurus; species Entelurus aequoreus. Next base: position 67,426,459 of record NC_084735.1, on the reverse strand, counting down.
CTTTATGAACCTTGGGTTAGGTGAACGGTCTTTTGGGCTGAGTGATTGTGTGTGTTGATCATGTGTTTGAATTGTATTGGCGTGTTCTATGGAGCTAGGAGCTAGCAGAGGAGCTAGGAGCTAGCATAACACGTACCGTACCGTATGTGCGCGTCACGTACGTAACTTTTTAAAAATATATAAGCTTTATGAACCTTGGGTTAGGTGAACGGTCTTTTGGGCTGAGTGATTGTGTGTGTTGATCGGGTGTTTGAATTGTATTGGCGTGTTCTATGGAGCTAGGAGCTAGCAGAGGAGCTAGGAGCTAGCATAACAAACACGCAGGTGTTATTATGCAGGATTAATTTGTGGCATATTAAATATAAGCCTGGTTGTGTTGTGGCTAATAGAGTATATATATGTCTTGTGTTTATTTACTGTTGTAGTCATTCCCAGCTGAATATCAGGTACCGTGAGTATGCAGCCTTGGCTGCTAAACATTCGATAACTTGACCGTATGTGCGCGTCACGTACGTAACTTTTTAAAAATATATAAGCTTTATGAACCTTGGGTTAGGTAAACGGTCTTTTGGGCTGAGTGATTGTGTGTGTTGATCAGGTGTTTGAATTGTATTGGCGTGTTCTATGGAGCTAGGAGCTAGCAGAGGAGCTAGGAGCTAGCATAACAAACACGCAGGTGTTTTTATGCAGGATTAATTTGTGGCATATTAAATATAAGCCTGGTTGTGTTGTGGCTAATAGAGTATATATATGTCTTGTGTTTATTTACTGTTGTAGTCATTCCCAGCTGAATATCAGGTCACCCCCGCCTCTCACAGCATCTTCCCTATCTGAATAGCTTCAACTCCCCACTAGTCCTTCACTTGCACTTTACTCATCCACAAATCTTTCATCCTCGCTCAAATTAATGGGGAAATTGTCGCTTTCTCGGTCCGAATCTCTCTCACTTCATGCGGCCATCATTGTAAACAATAGGGAACTTTGCGTATATGTTCAACTGACTACGTCACGCTACTTCCGGTAGGGGCAAGCCTTTTTTTTATCAGATACCAAAAGTTGCAATCTTTATCGTCGTTGTTCTATACTAAATCCTTTCAGCAAAAATATGGCAATATCGCGAAATGATCAAGTATGACACATAGAATAGATCTGCTATCCCCGTTTAAATAAAAAAAATTCATTTCAGTAGGCCTTTAAAAATCGTTTTTGAATCGAGAATCGTGTTGAATTGAAAAAAAATCGATTTTGAATCGAATCTTGACCACAAGAATCGATTTTGAATTGAATCGTGGGACACCCAAAGATTCACAGCCCTATTTAAACTACAAGTTTTTAATCTCCTAGGTGAACCATAAGTTACTTAACTAGTTATTGGTCAGAACTTTAATTATTGTGTGTATGTCAAATATTCATTTATGTAATTAATAATGGTTTACTTACTGACTGTATATCAACTTACGTAATTACTCATTTATGTACACACTGTTGTGTTACAAATAAAGAAAAAACTAATCAGATAAAACTGCTATGATATGAATAACGGTAGATTTACATAATCTCTGCTTCTTCCTGCTCCTTTTCGGACATGTTATAATTAAATAAGTGTAAATATGTGATGTATTACATTGTAATTGTATTGTATGCATGTTTGAAATAAACTGAAACCTACCAACCAACCAACCACTTTTTGCAGCTACATGTCTATAGGTCATTGTGCAGCCTGTGAGTGACAGGAAGAAAAACATACTCGTTTGGGGTGTAAGTCATTTGGCGCCACCTGTTGGTTAGCATTTAGAAACCTTGAGCGTAAGACGATCATTCTGAATATTCAGGTCAATAGGTCATCGTTTTGTGATAACTAATTGTATTATCAAATAAACCAACTAACAAAACATAACTTTTTATTGGTTGCAATAATCAAGAATGTTTTAAATGTAAGAAAGTGGTGACGATAACGTTCTGTTGCCTAAGAAACTAAAAAAAACATGTATAATGGCTCAATTTTTGTACACGGCCCACTTTTGTATGAGTAATTTATGTGGATTCAGACAACTTTTTTTTAATCAGAAGTTTACCCCGGTTTGCGTATACTTTTTCCGTTATTGTACATATAGTATTTTTCCTGTTCATAACATCAACAAGCAGCATATCATGCGCTGTCTTCTATTTGTCATCAGGGTTTGTTTTGGTTTTTTGGGGTTTTTTTTAGCAACAATGTCAAAAAACAGCATATCATGCGCTGTCTTCTATTTGTCATCAGGGTTTCTTTTTTGTTTTTTAAATTTTTTTAGCAACAATGTCAACAAACAGCATATCATGCACTGTCTTCTATTTGTCATTAGGGTTAGTTTTTTTTGTTTGTTTTTTTGTAACAATGTCAACAAACAGCATATCATGCACTGTCTTTTATTTCTTTGCAGGTTTTTATTATTTTTTTGAGCAAAATTTGAGTCCAATGTGTTCTTTTTTTTATCGTGACATCAACCAGCATCATATCATGTACTGCCTTCTATTTGTCATCAGGGGGTTTTTTTCTTTTGTTTGTTTGGGTTTTTTTAGCAACAATGTCAACAAACAGCATATCATATACTGTCTTCTATTTATCTGCAGGTTTTTTGGGGGGTTTTTTTTAGCAAAATTTGTGTCCAATGTGTTCTTTTTTTAACGTAACGTCAACAAGCAGCATATCATGCACTGTCTGCAGGTTTTTTTAAGCAAAATTTTTGCACGACGTGTTCTGTTTTTTGTTTGTGACGTCAACAAGCAGCATTTCATGCATTGTCTTCTATTTGTTTGCATATAGAAGATTTATCTTGTTTAAAATTTGAGTCCAATGTCTCCTTTTTTTATATATATATTAACGTCAACAAGCTGCAACACGCAGCATATAATGCATACCATTTTCTGTATGTCTGCAACATTTGAGTCTAATGTGTAGTTAATTTTTTTTCTGTGATGTCAACAAGCAGCATATCTCATGCACTTGTATTTGCCAGCACGTTTTCGAGCAAAATTTGAGAGCAATGTGTTTTTTCTTGTTTGTAACGTCAACAATTTAGCAAAATTTGAGTCTGTCTTCTTCTTTTCTTGTTAGTAACGTTAACGAGTTCCAACATGCAGCATATGCACAGCATAGCACTGTCTTCCATTTGTCTGCAGGTGTTTTGACCAAATTAGATTCCAATCTTGTGTTATTTTTTTTTCTTGTTTGTAAAATTTAATAAATCAAGCAGCACATCATGCACCGTCTTCTATTTGTTTACAGGTTTATTTAGCAAAATGGGAGTGTAATGTCTTATTTTTTTCTTCACCGTAATGTCAACAAGCAGCATGAAATACACTAGGTTGTATTTGTCAGCAGGATTTTTGGCAACATTTTTGTCCAATTTGCTTTTTTTTGTCTTGTTTGTAATGTCAACAAGCAGCATATCACACAAGGGTTTTTTGGGGGGAGGGGGAATTTCCAAATTTGATTCCTATGTGTTATTGTTTTCTTGTACTTTCGGTCAACAAGCAGCATATAATGCTCTGTCCTTTATTTGTCAGCAGGTTTTTAAGCAAACTCTAAGGTTAATTTGTTCATTTTTCTTTGTAAGGTCATGCAATATTTCGAATAAAAAAGTGCTTTTCTGTGACACCAAAGGACACGGCCAGGATGTACTCACACATATGCCTATTCTACTGATTGGTTTGTTAGTAAACACAGGCTTCCAAACAACATTCTACTATAATTTAACTATATTTCTAAAGCCATAATACTAATAAATGAGGGGAAAATCACTGAACTATGAATGACCTCAACAACTCCTTGAACTATCTTCCCTACGTACTGTATATATTCTAGTAGTCGGTCATGGTTAGGACCGTATAGGACAGAGGGCATAGCTGATGTTGGGGTATTAAGGTGGAAGCATGGGGATGAGTTCTTTCAGCGATTTAGAAGGATTAGATTAGGATTCCACTGAACTCCTGGTTGCCTTTAACACAGAGGACCCGCCTTCATGCGAGTAAATCTCCATCAAAAGGCCGGATGACGACCCCCAGCCAGGGTATTTGTGCATATTGAGAGCATCCTGAGGTGCGTTGCAGTGCCGAGAGAACATCATTAAGTCCCTCTGCTGCTAATTGGGTATGATTCATCACATGAAAACATGTGCAGTCAAGTTCCTTTCATCAGCTGACTAAAACCAAGATTTGACATCACAGAGATGACATACTTCGCCCTGACGTTGCATTATAGCGCGGAAACATCAATAGGGGGACACAGTGAGAGTGTGGAGTTTGTGTTGTGGCATCCTACAAGATGAAGGTTCAAAAGACCCGTTTGGGATTATGAAAGAGCAATTTAAGCCGTCTCATGTTATTTCTACGCATGCTAAACAGAATAATAATAACTTGGATTATAGCTGTTACGAAGCGTATACATTGTCAAAGGATGGATGGTGTTTAAAAACAACAACATCCGATGTTCAAAGACCACTTTCAGGCATGAAAGTAACCCGAAAATGTAGTTTTTATTCATTGTTTTCTCTTCTAGTGCACTGTGTGAAGATCTTTAACATCCGGCCGTTCCGTTATATCGGAGCAGTGGCTCAAGGGGACACACTGGGTTACGTGTTGCCCCTGCAAGAACGCTTCTCTGGCATCACCTCTCACCTCAAACTGCGGATGTGTGACGGCACCGACCCTTCACCTTTCATCTGAGGGACCTTTTCACATCTGCATCCATCATTTATGATGACTTTGGATACATGATCCATGTATCAAATGTATGAGATATATCAGATACCCTTGCAATGTCATAAAGAAATATAAAACATTTGTATTAATTGTTCAAGAAACGTATTTTTATTATTGAACAATATTGCGGAATGTTTTGCCTATAAATGTTAGATAACGGCAGCTCCATCAGTATTTGCATTTTATTGTGATAAGACTCCCTTCATTCCTATTGCATTCATATTCAACTTCATTGTATTGTTATTTCTAATAAAATAAATTCCCGGTATCGTATAGTTTCAATTGTATATTGTGACAATTTTCCCCACCTATTTGACACTATACATTACAAGTCATGAAATATAATAAATATAAGATTAATAACAAATATACGGTACATATTAAATTAATCAAATGGGTCATAATTTCACAATAAATCCATCCTGATTAATTTCCTTTTATTATTTTTAAACTAATTCTACTTGGTGACAAGCCTTTGAATACTCTTATTGCATTAAATATATATATATATATATATATATATATATATATATATATATATATATATATATATATATATATATATATATATATATGTATTGGTTTTTTTTATTGTTATTTGGAATCATGATTATTTTTAAATGTTTTTTTATTATATACGGTATTTAACAGTAAATACCGTTTGAGTAGTAAAATGAAACAAATAAGTAAAACAGTAGAATAAAATGTTCCAGGGAAAATGCACTTTATTGAAAAATAGACTATGTTTAGTACAGAATGTATCTAATATAATTTGTTAGTATACACATGTTTTTTTAACACATTTTCCCAAAATTTTCTTCAGGGAATTAAAATTGAATAAGCAACACCATAGAATATTCTAAAAGAATATTCACAAATTAATGATTAAATACAAAAAAGTAATGCAAAAACAGTGTAATTGATTAATTTAAAAAAAGCATTCATGTATGCAACTGGAACTTCTATAGTTGCATTACAAATTTGAATATATAAAGAAAATGTATAAGTTTATCAATTATTTATTTCAGAAGTTCATTGATCTATTGAGTCACTACACACAGAGGGAAATACTCTATGTTACATATATACATTTTTGATTCTTACAGCTAATAAAAAAAAGATTTGCAATCTCAAATTGTTTTATTTTTTTCAAAAAGTTGAATATGGTAAAATCAGTGTTTACATTCTAATCAAGGGGTGTCAAACGTACGGCCCGCGGGCCGGATCAGGCCCGCGAACAGGTTTTATCCGGCCCGCGGGATGAGTTTGCTAAGTATAAAAATGAGCCAACATTTTTGAATGAGAGAAACTGCTGTTCTAAATGTGTCCACTAGATGTTGCAATAGCAATTATTTGTATCTTTGTAGATGATGCTACATATGTACAAAAAATAAACCACATGATGATAGTGCACCAGCAAACTACATAAATAACATTCTATAATTAAAATTTTTGATATTATTTTTTTTATCTTGATAGATTGAAAATTAACACCAATGAGTTGACTGATGAACATTATCACATCATTTATTCAGAAAGTTTAAATAACGACAAATAAAGAATAAAGAATAATATTAACCGCAACATGTAAGTGTAAAAAAACAACAACATTATGATTTCTACATTTTCAGAATGTGATTGTTCTATTTTTAAACAAATAAATTAATCTGAAGCTGTCTTTATTTTTAAGTTATCGTGCCGTGATTTTACCAGTTGGAATGCAGCTCAGTGGCCTTGTGGTTAGAGCAGTGGTTCTTAACCTGGGTTCGATCGAACCCTAGGGGTTCGGTGAGTCGGCCTCAGGGGTTCGGCGGAGGTCAAAACACACCCGTCTCATCGTGTAAATACAAACTTCTCCCTATCGGCGTATTACGGATACGGCAACAGCAGAAGTCACACTGATTTGCAGGTGTGTAATTTCTTGTGAGTTTATGTGTTGTGTTTCAACTAAAGGGGAGGTGACGGCGACAGACACTAGATGGCAGTATGGACAAATATTTATTATGTGTATATATATATATATATATATATATATATATATATATATATATATATATATATATATATATATATATATATATATATATATTCAATATATATAATAATAACAACAATACTAATAATATAAACTAAGGAAATGGAGTGTGAACTAGATCCGAAAGGGAATAAGTGTGTGGTGTAAGACTATGTGTGTAGTTAACTGAAGTGTGTTACCAAGTGTTGAAGAGAGCAAATGGGCAGTCCATGGGGCAGGCAGGTGATCCGGGCGAGAGAGAAGCGTCAGAAGAAAGTCCAAGCGGGAGGTCGAGAATCCAAAAGGCAGTCCGGGGGGCAAGGTAAACAAGGGATCACAGGGGAACACGGGAAGCGCTGCGGGAAGACAACAAGAACATCAGAACAATGGAAACATGGAAGTCACAGGGAAGGAGCGAGTTCGCGGGATGGAAACCAGATACAGAACGCTTACAAGGGTAAAGAAGACTAAACTCCGGCCCCGCCTGGCAGGTTGTGCGAGTTTACGAAGGCAGGTCCTTCATTACGTGCAGGTGTGCTGATAGCCGGTGATCGTTTGCAGCTGGCGGCTGCCGCGGGGCGGAGACGCGCACGGCGCGCTCCTGGCTGTGCGCACCCGTGGGCGTGTCCCGAGGTGCGCTCACTGGAGCGCACAGACGAAAGAGAGGCGTTGGAAGGAGTCTGAGCCGTAACATTATGCACTGTGTTGGGTTTGTTCTTTGAACAAGGTGATGTTCATGCACGGTTCATTTTGTGCACCAGTAAAAAAACATGGTAACACTTTAGTATAGGGGAACATATTCACCATTAATTAGTTGCTTATTAACATGCAAATTAGTAACATATTGGCTCTTAACTAGTCATTATTAAGTACTTATTAATACCTTATTCGGCATGGCCTTATTATAACCCTAACCCTTTAACCCTGACCCAAACCCTCTAACCCTAACTCTAACCAAATAACTCTATATTAAGTCTTTGTTACTTAGAATATGTTCCCGATACTAAACTGTTACCAAAAACATATAACTTTGTCTCGAATTTGAAAAAAAAACACAATTTTATTTTTCTCTAAAGAAGGGTTCGGTGAAAGCGCACATGAAACTGGTGGGGTTTGGTACCTCCAGCAAAGTTAAGAACCACTGGGTTAGAGTGTCCGCCCTGAGACTGGAAGGTCGTGAGTTCAAACCCCGGCCGAGTCATACCAAAGACTACAAAAAAATGGGACCCTTTGCCTCAGCATCAAGGGTTGGAATTGGGGTTTAAATCACTAAATGATTCCCGAGCGAGGCGCACGCTGCTGCTCACTGCTCCCCTCACCTATCAGAGACTGAACATGGGGATGGGTCAAATGCAGAGGACAACTTTCACCACACCCAGTGTGTGTGTGACAGTCTTTGGGACTTTAACTTTAAGTAGATTTTTCTCCATGTGGCCCCCGATCTAAAATGAGTTTGACGCCCCTGCTCTATTCTGTCAAGTATTGATATCATTTTGGAGATGCACCTGTTTAAAACAGAGTTATTTGTATCAACATTTCAACTTTTTCTATTTACATTGTGTGTTTTTTTCTCAATTGTCCCCGAATTGTTATCATTTAAAGGCCTACTGAAATGAAATGTTCTTATTTAAACGGGGATAGCAGGTCCATTCTATGTGTCATACTTGATCATTTCGCAATATTGCCATATTTTTGCTGAAAGGATTTAGTAGAAAACATCGACGATAAAGCTCTCAACTTTTGGTCGCTGATAAAAAAAAGCCTTGCCTGTACCGGAAGTAGCGTGACGTCACAGGTTGTGGAGCGCCTCACATCTGCACATTGTTTACAATCATGGCCAGCAGCAGCAAGAGCGATTCGGACCGAGAAAGCGACGATTACCCCATTAATTTGAGCGAGGATGAAAAATTTGTGGATGAGGAAAGTGAGAGTGAAGGATTAGAGGGAAGTGGAAGCGATTCAGATAGGGAAGATGCTGTGAGAGGCGGGTGGGACCTGATATTCAGCTAACACAAGACATATATATACTCTATTAGCCACAACACAACCAGGTTTATATTTAATATGCCACAAATGAATCTGCATAACAAACACCTCCCCCCTCCCGTCCATATAACCCACCAATACAAATCAAACACCCGCACAACACACTCAATCCCACAGCCCAAAGTACCGTTCACCTCCGCAAAGTTCATACAGCACATATATTTCCCCAAAGTTACGTACGTGACATGCACATAGCGACACGCACGTACGGGCAAGCGATCAAATGTTTGGAAGCCAAAGCTGTACTCACGGTAGCGCGTCTGCTATCCAACTCAAAGTCCTCCTGGTTGTGTTGCTGTAGCCAGCCGCTAATACACCGATCCCACCTACAGCTTTCTTCTTTGCTGTCTTCATAGTTCATTAAAACAATTGCAAGAGATTCACCAACACAGATGTCCAGAATACTGTGGAATTTTGCGATGAAAACAGACGACTTAATAGCTGGCCACAATGCTGTCCCAATATGTCCGCACAATCCGTGACGTCACGCGCAAACGTCATCATACCGAGACGTTTTCAGCAGAATATTTCACGGGAAATTTAAAATGGCACTTTACTAATCTAAACCGGCCGTATTGGCATGTGTTGCAATGTTAAGATTTCATCATTGATTTATAAACTATCAGACTGCGTGGTCGGTAGTAGTGGGTTTCAGTAGGCCTTTAATCTTAAACGAGCTAAGGACTGCAAATGACCCCAGAGCCACACGTTGGACACATTGTCTATTAAATATTCAATATTTTTGAAAACCAATTGTACTTTTTGATATTTCATCCAATATGATTTGAATTGGTGGCAAAACCCCCCTCATTGTTTACTACAGCATCAGCTCCAGCGTAATAAAAGTGCCACATGTACAGTTAAGATGTAATGAGCACAAATGGCCAACAGAGGGTAGTGTTTAGCAGGGGACAGGGTGGGATGTCCCACTTGGCTGCGGTGGGCGAGCCGGGATAGGCTGGGAGTGTTCGGTGATCGTCATCGGGACTGGGCAGGAAAAACTAGGAAGTCTTCAACTTCTTCTGGGTCCTCTGACGTGGGACGAGGAATACGACAATCTGCTGTGGGGCGGAAAATAGCGGCTCCACTTCTCGGATGTCTCAAGAGTCATCATTGAACAAACTTTTCTGTACGAAAACATAACAATCTCTGCGAGGACGTCAGGTTGATCTTCTTGGAGGAGACCCACTGAAAAAGGAGGACATCATGCCGAGGAGGACCGTGCTCGAAGTGACCGTGCAAGATGTCCAAAAACGGAGGAACCCCAGCAAACACTACGTAAGACTCATTTGAATTGCGTTCGGTGCTTTAAATATGCAACAAATTGAGGTCATGCTGCTGCTTTACCTCCTTTTTTCCTGTCCGTTCAAGTAAAAACAAAGACGGGATCAGATTACAAGTGTCTACCAGATGCTCGCATTGTGATTTCTAAAAGGGATTATTATCAATTTATTTAACAAGAAAATACAGTCGAGTAGGTTGCAAAGTGAAAACAAACACTTAACAAGGTTTACATGATTAAAGTTTGGTGTAAGATTTTTTGTTTAGGAGTGGCACACTGAAAACGTGCTGTGCCTTTGAGATGCATTTAAATGTGTCATGGTGTGACCTAAATGACCTCCCTGCATCTGGACGTCTTAGTTGGAGATCAACAACAAAACCAAACAAAACACATATATTACTTCCAGGCAAAACTAAACTCATTATACTTAACAATAATAAACATATAGTACTGTACAATACCTCACTATAAAACAAATCTGAATATGAGACTCCTTTTACTTTTAAAGAAATTTGACATCCCTACACTGACAAACCATGTTGTTGTACTATCAGCCATGTGAAATGTTTGTGAATCAGAATCAGAAATACTTTAATAATCCCCAGGGGAAATTAACATTTTCCGCACAATCCCATTCAAGATCAGACAAACATTACAGGGAGACAGAACAGGATCGCAGACGGGTCTGCCAACTTCCGGCGCCCCTTACAAAAAAGGTGACAAACAGGTACACGCTGGGGACGGGGATGAGATAAAAAAATATATATATATATATGTATGTGTATATATATATATATATATATATATATATATATATATATATATATATATATATATATATATATATATATATATATATATATATATATGTATATGTATATGTATATGTATATATATGTATATATATATATATATATATATATATATATATATATATATATATATATATATATATATATATATATATATATATATATATACATACATATATATATATTAGAGTTAAGAGTTTTATATGTACTGCAGGGGCCATTTTTATTTTGCACAAAAGTGCTATTTTCCGGAATCTGACAAAATAAGTAGACTACTTGGCACGAGCAGCTACACAACAGCTAAGCGCAATAGCACACAAGCTGGAGATGCTGAATAAGTTAACAATATTGCGCCTAAAACACTAATTATGTCAATATAAACAAAAATCTAATAATTATAGTTGCATATTACTTACAGATACAAAAGTCACCAAGAAAAAAAAATATTCCGTCTAAGCCTGGGCCCCTGGAGAAGGGATCCAGACTGAGACCAAGGGAAATAACACTCATAGCCATAGCACACATAAACATGTGTGTAAGAGGGAAACATCAAAGAACACAAAGGACATTAAAAGAGCAAAGCTGATGCAACCAGCCACAAAAGTAAAAAAAATAAAATAAATTCAAATACACTGTGGCGGCCTCTGCGGTGTTCCACGCCATCGTCTGCTGGGGTGGGGGAGCATGGCCAGAGACAGGAGCAGACCCAACAAAGCAACCAAGAGAGCTGACTCCACCCTCGGCCGCCTACCAAAACGCAGACTCCGCGTTTTTAAACATTAATTTTTGCCACAAAATATCACTTTTTTATTACATTTAAAAAAAATGAAATATCAATAAAAAAAAAAAAGATTGAATCAAAATTTGTTGAACGCTCGCCTCAGCTGCAGGTACTCGCTGTTCCTCTAGCCTAAACGCTGCACGAATGTTCAGGAATACACAAAAAATAGGTACCAACAAGTAAGGAAAGTGGGTTTTCCATAGTAGGATCCCAACTTAAGATGCCTTGAAAAGCCTTGAAAATAATATAAGAAAAGTGAGATACAGGTATAATCTCCAATCTTCTTTGAAAAACATTTAGGTATGCTCAATTCTTCAGCTAACAAAAACACAAAAGAACAAAATGTGAAATTAAGTGCCCCGGTTTAAGAGGACATGTTTAAATAATTGACTTTTAACAATAGTGTTTTTTTTATAGGTAAACATTATTATAGGACATACACACAAAGATGTTAGCCAGGAACACCTACCTGCCAACTGTTTCATGATGCTGTGGGACAGGCTGTGTTCTAAAAATTACTTTGAAAAAGTCATTATTTATGGTTACTTGTTACTTTACCAAAACATTTATTGAATTACGAACAGAATTACTCTTTAATAAATGTAATTAATTACTAGGGAAAGTAATTATTGCACTACTTAAAAATATTCTAATATCTGGCATAATGCTGTTTGTGTATGCAGCTAGGCTTGTGCCTTTTAAAAAGGCGAAGTCTGTTGTCTACTGACGTGTGACGTCAGCAAGTTAGTAGTAGCTCTGTAGCTCGAGCTGTTTTGTTAGCTTAGCAAGCTAGCATCAGCAGTTTGTCGACTCTGACGGCATCTCTTTAGAATCTTTCACTGGTTTATGTTACCTCTGCTTAATAAATAAGATTTTATGTGCTCCCATGGCTGTATGTTATTGTCCACAAACAGGGTATTGTTTGAATGGCAAGTTTGTCACTTCAATCATTGATTTGTTGTTCAATGTTACCTCCGACCTTCATAACTTACTAGCGTGCAGTGCAGTTTGTGTCAAGTTTTAAGGTGGTGAAAAAAAACGTTGTCTTTTACTAACTAGTTCCTCCAACTAAGACTTTTTTTATTCCATGTTTAAGACTAAGTGCGTGGGCTGCTGGAGTTGCGCTCCCCTCTGTGCATGGAGAAGGAGGAGGGGGACACACCTCTGCAGCGCGCACAGAGTGACACTTCTGTGTCAATCACTTGTCCGTTTGGTTATGGTTTAAGTTTATATCAAACATGCTATAGAGATAGGCGAAGATTTTACTCTAGCTTGGTCAACTTTGGATGGGTTTATTTTGGGAGCAAAATGCGATGAAGGGGTTAAAATATGCTATTTTTTCCTAAACTCGAACAACCTATTTTCAGTCGCTAATGCGACTAAAATGCTCGCACTGTACAGTACTGTGCAGTGTTTCCCACACATTCATTTATTTGTGGCGGCCCGCCACGAAAGAATTACGTCCGCCACAAATATTTTTTCTTTTTTTTTTTTGTCCTGTCCAGCTTCTCAGGCAAATCATATAGTTGATGTAGATGCCCATATAGGCTGTTCAGATTTAATTTACAAAACTTTACAAAAGAGAAGTGTAGCATACTTCTCTTGTTCCCTTATTTGTATTTGACCACTACTGCTTTCTGTTTATTTGTTACTGACTGTGGCAGGACACCTCTGCCTCTGTTTCACTTTATGTTGCTGGTAAATAATATGGTTGTAGTAGTAGGCTAAAGTCAAATTATTTAGTATGCACTAATTAAAGGGGCAGAGCTTTAAGAGACATTTTAGCTTTTATATTTTATAAGATATATTTTTTGTAAGAACCACAATTAATAAATATATTTCAGTGAATAACTTATTGTTCAAATCTCTATATAAATATGTACATAAAGTGTTGTAATTATATTATAAAATGAATGGATGGATGGATGGATGGACGTTTAAAACAAAACTGTTATTAATTAGTAAGTATACATTTTTTGAGCCTTTTTAGAGAAAATCATATCATTGTAGTAAATTATGCAAATTACTTGATGATGTCATGGTGACTACGCCCCTAGCCACGCCCATAGCCACGCCCCCACCGCCACAGGTATCTTGGCAGTTTATTGGAAACACTGCTGTGTGTGTGTGTGTATATCAATCAATCAATCAATCAATGTTTATTTATATAGCCCTAAATCACAAGTGTCTCAAAGGGCTGTACAAGCCACAACGACATCCTCGGTACAGAGCTCACATACGGGCAAGGAAAACTCACCCCAATGGGACGTCAATGTGAATGACTATGAGAAACCTTGGAGAGGACCGCATATGTGGGTACCCCCCCCCCCCTCTAGGGGAGACCGAAAGCAATGGATGTCGAGTGGGTCTGACATAATATTGTGAAAGTCCAACACATCAGCGAAAGTCCAGTCCATAGTGGGGCCAGCAGGAACCATCCCGAGTGGAGACGGGTCAGCAGCGTAGAGATGTCCCCATCTGATGGACAGGCTAGCGGTCCACCCCGGGTTGGGAGCAGAGTAGAAAAGAAAAGAAAAGAAACGGCAGATCAACTGGTCTAAAAAGGGAGTCTATTTAAAGGCTAGAGTATACAAATTAGTTTTAAGATGAGACTTAAATGCTTCTACTGAGGTAGCATCTCTAACTTTTACAGGGAGGGCATTCCATAGTATTGGACCCCGAATAGAAAACGCTCTATAGCCCGCAGACTTTTTTTGGGCTCTGGGAATCACTAATAAGCCGGAGTTCTTTGAACGCAGATTTCTTGCCGGGACATATGGTACAATACAATCGGCAAGATAGGCAGGAGCTTGACCGTGTAGTATTTTATACGTAAGTAGTAAAACCTTAAAGTCGCATCTTAGGTGCACAGGAAGCCAGTGCAAGTGAGCCAGTATAGGCGTAATATGATCAAACTTTCTTGTTTTTGTCAAAAGTCTAGCAGCCGCATTTTGTACCATCTGTAATCTTTTAATGCTAGACACAGGGAGGCCTGAAAATAAAACGTTACAGTAATCGAGACGAGATGTAACGAACGGATGGATAATGATCTCAGCATCACTTGTGGACAAAATGGAACGAATTTTAGCGATATTACGGAGATGAAAGAAAGCCGTTTTGGTAACACTCTTAATGTGTGACTCAAACGAGAGTTGGGTCGAAGATAATACCCAGATTCTTTACCGAGTCGTCTTGTTTAATTGTTTGGTTGTCAAATGTTAAGGTGGTATTATTAAATAGATGTCGGTGTTGAGCAGGACCGATAATCAGCATTTCCGTTTTCTTAGCGTTGAGTTGCAAAAAGTTAGCGGACATCCATTGTTTAATTTCATTAAGACACGCCTCCAGCTGACTACAATCCGGCGTGTTGGTCAGCTTTAGGGGCATGTAGAGTTGGGTGTCATCAGCATAACAGTGAAAGCTAACACCGTATTTGCGTATG